>NC_079189.1:29949435-30161935 GCF_029499605.1 Hyla sarda
AAAAAATCTTTATATTTAATGAATTATGACTATAATAATGTAGTATTTCCGCATGCAGGGGGTTGTATGGTGGCCTTTTTTTAACCTTGATATAGTTGAGGTATTCTACCTTATTCCAAAATACCGCCATAATACTTCATGCCATAGTATGTAATTGGAGGTCTGCAGCAGTATATTAAAGGGGTACTCTGGTGGAAAACATTTTTTCATTTTTTTTTTTTTTTTTTTAATCAACTGGTGCCAGAAAGTTAAACAGATTTGTAAATTACTTCTATTAAAAAATGTTTTACCCTTCCAGTACTTTTTAGCAGCTGTATTGCTACAGAGGAAATTCTTCTTTTTGCATTTCTTTTTTGTCTTGTCCACAGTGCTCTCTGCTGACACCTCTGTCCATGACAGGAACTGTCCAGAGCAGCATAGGTTTGCTATGGGGATTTTCTCCTGTTCTGGACAGTTCCTGATACGGGCATCAGGTGTCAGCAGAGAGCACCGTGGACAAGACAAAAAAGAAATTCAAAAAGAAAATAATTCTCTGTAGCATACAGCTGCTAATAAGTACTGAAAGGATTAAGATTTTTTTAATAGAAGTCGTTTACAAATCTCTGGCATCAGTTAATTTAAAAATGCAATTATAGCGGGGGGGGGGGGGGCTGCAGTACATTCATATTATAAATAATTATGTGCTGCAGTTCACTTCTTGTACACTGGATGGCGCAGCAGGATTACTCAGTTTTACTCCATTCTATAATGATGATAGATTTCCATTTGTTGATAAACACTTAGGATGTGTAGAAAGTGTCTATTACCAGAGGAAGGTTAATGGGTTATTGCACAAATTAGAAATTGATGAATGTCTTTGTGATGGCAATACTGGCAGCAAGACAATTGGGGGCTTAAAAAGTCTAAAATCGCACATCAAAAAACGTTACAGTATACAGTTAAAATCTACCTTGGCGGACACCTCCCGATAGCAGACAGGGTTTTTTTTTTTCCTTTTATTCCCCAGCAAAGTCCCATAAGACTTAAAGGGGTACTCCGCTGCTCAGCGTTGGGAACCAAATGTGCTGAACTCTAGGGAAAACTTTTTTTTTTTTTTTTTGAACGGATTCACTTCCCTTTTTGTCAGGTCTGGTGATAGAGACACATTGGAGGTAAGGATCCTTTTAACATTTAACCCTTTTTTTTTTTTTTTTTTCTGGGCTGTGTCCCATGCCTAAAGCGCCGGAATTTGTGACGTAAAATACCAGACAACTCCCTGTTTTTCTCAGGAAACCCAGAACAGGGAGTGGCCACCAAAAAGAGGGGCGTGGCCCCAGCAGTTATGAAAAATTCCCAACATAGTGACTGATGTTACCACATAATATGTGATTGATTTGAGCTCTGGAAAACCTCTATCCTCATGTGACGTCGCGCCCACCGCTATGCAAGTCTATGGGAGGGGGCATGACGGCAGTCACGCCCCCTCCCATAGACTTGCATAGCGGGGGTGGAGTTGTGACGTCACGATACTCCGGCCCCGTGGTCACCACCCGGCTGTTGGTGTGCTGGCACTGCAGCTCAAACAGGTGGGTGGCGAATACAAGATTGCAGGGGTCCCCAGTGGCGGGACCCCCGTGGTGAGACATATTATCCCCTATCCTTTGGATAGGGGGAGGATAAGATGTCTCAGGACCGGAGTATCCCTTTAAAGGGACCTGACATCACCATCGTGTCTAAACCACAAGTCATCAGGGTTGGCACTGTACCGTCTCCCCACCCTGCTGGCCTTGATTTATACAGGTCTCCCAAAAAGAGCGATCAATCAGGGTGGGGAGAAGCCAATAGGGACCACCCCAATGACACCGGGTCCAGGCAACAAGAAAGTCATTGAAGGTTCCCCTTTAGCATGTGGTCTATATTCAGTTATTTTTGGTGGATCTTGGTGTAGATAATCACTAACACGTGAACACCCAAATAAATTTGGGGGCCTTTCCTACAGGACACATAAATGGTATATCAGGGGTCATGTCCCTGGGAAAAAAGTGCAGGAACTCACCCAAGATTTCCACTCAAGGGCTGGTCCTGCAGAACTCCTGATAATGGGAATGGTGTTCCTGCTGTGGAAAAAGTGCAGGAACTCAGTTCCTGCAGGACGTGAGCCCTGTGGTATATTTTTAATATACGCCATGGGTGTGTGATTGACTATGCTTCAATCGGTGGGATGCCCCCTACTGTCTAAAGGATTTTCCATGGGAGGGAAAAAAAATCTTACACATAATAAACTTTTTCTCTTGTATTCTCTAACGCCCGGCGTAAATACCCGACTCCATGTGACTGTCATCTGCTTTGTAGTCATCATCATCTCTTTGTGTAGTCAGTGACCTCACTAATGTAGGGATGATAGTCACATGACTAGATGAATACCATCTCAAAGGGACCTTATGTTATACAGTATCATTTGGACAGTGGGGGTGTGAAAACATTTAGGCATCTGGTCTGCTGTCTGCATTTGTTTAGTGGTCTGGTCTGATGTCTGGATTTATTTAAAGGGGTACTCCAGTGAGAAAAAAAAAAAAAATATATATATATATATATATATATATATATACATTTTTTAAACAGATTTGTAAATTACTTCTATTAAAAAAAAATCTTAATCCTTCCAGTACTTATTAGCTGCTGAATACTACAGAGGAAATTCTTTTCTTTTTTGAACACAGAGCTCTCTGCTGAATCACGAGCACAGTGCTCTCTGTCCATTTTAAGAACTGTCCAGAGTAGAAGAAAATCCCAGTAGACAAACATATGCTGCTCTGGACATTTGCTAAAATGGACAGAGATGTCAGCAGAGAGCACTGTGTTCCAAAAAGAAAAAAATTTTCCCCTGTAGTATACAGCAGCTAATAAGTACAGGAAAGGATTAAGGTTTTTTAATAGAAGTAATTTACAAATCTGTTTAACTTTCTGGCACCAGTTGATTTAAAAAAAAAAATAAAAAAAAAATAAAAAAAACTTTCCCAACGGAGTACCCTTTTAACCTCTTAAGGACCCAGCCATTTTACACCTTAGGACCCGGCCATTTTTTGCACATCTGACCACTGTCACTTTAAACATTAATAACTCTGGAATGCTTTTAGTTATGATTCTGATTCCGAGATTGTTTTTTCGTGACATATTCTACTTTAACATAGTGGTAAAAAAAAATTGTAACTTGCATCCTTTCTTGGGGAAAAGTTTGAAAATTTCATGAAAAATTTGAAAATTTTGCATTTTTCTAACTTTGACGCTCTCTGCTTGTAAGGAAAATGGATATTCAAAATATTTTAATTTTTTTTTCACATATACAATATGTCTACTTTATGTTTGCATCATAAAATTTACGTGTTTTTACTTTTGGAAGACACCAGAGGGCTTCAAAGTTCAGCAGCAATTTTCCAATTTTTCACAAAATTTCCAAACTCACTATTTTTCAGGGACCAGTTCAGATTTGAAGTGGATTTGAAGGGTCTTCATCTTAGAAATACCCCACAAATGACCCCATTATAAAAACTGCACCCCCCAAAGTATACAAAATGATATTCGGTCAGCCTTTTAACCCTTTAGGTGTTACACAGGAATAGCAGGAAAGTGAAGGAGAAAATTCACAATCTTCATTTTTTACACTCTCATGTTCTTGTAGACCCAATTTTAGAATTTTTACGAGGGGTAAAAGGAGAAAATGTATACTTATATTTGTAGCCCAATTTCTCTCGAGTAAGCACATACCTCATATGTCTATGTAAATTCTTCGGCGGGCGCAGTAGAGGGCTCAGAACCGAAGGAGTGACAAGGGGATTTTGGAGAGTACGTTTTTCTGAAATGGTTTTTGGGGGGCATGTTGCATTTAGGAAGCCCCTATGGTGCCAGAACAGCAAAAAAAAAAAAAAAAACACATGCCATACCATTTTGGAAACAAGACCCCTTGAGGAACGTAACAAGGAATAAAGTTAGCCTTAATACCCCACATGTGTTTCACGACTTTTGCATATGTAAAAAAATAAAATAAAATTTCACTAAAATGTGTTTCCCCCCAAATTTCACATTTTTGCAAGGGTTAATAGCAGAAAATACCCCCCAAAATTTGTAACCCCATCTCTTCTGAGTATGGAGGTACCCCATAAGTTGGCCTGTAGTGCACTACAGGCGAACTACAATGCTCAGAAGAGAAGGAGTCATATTTGGCTTTTTGAGAGCAAATTTTGCTCTGATGGCTTCCTAACTGCGACATGCCCCATGGGGCCAGAACAGCAAAAAAAAAACCACATGGCATACCATTTTGGAAACTAGAACCCTTGAGGAACGTACAGTGAGCATTTACCCCCACTGGTGTCTGTCAGATCTTTGGAACAGTGGTCTGTACAACCGTTTTAATTTGCACAGCCCACTGTTCCAAAGATCTGTCAGACACCAATGGGGGGATAAATTCTCACTGCACCCCTCATTACATTCTGTGAGGGGTGTAGTTTCCGAAATGGGGTCACATGTGGGGTTTTGTTTTTTTTGCGTTTGTCAAAACCGCTGTAACAATCAGCCACCCCTGTGCAAATCACCTCAAATGTACATGGTGCACTCTCCCTTCTGGGCCTTGTTGTGCGCCCCCAGAGCACTTTGCGCCCACATAGGGGGTATCTCCGTACTCGGGAGAAATTGCATTACAAATTTTGGGGGGCTTTTTTCCCTTTTACCTCTTGTCAAAATGAAAAGTTTAGGGCAACACCAGCATGTTAGTGTAAACAATTAATTTTTTTACACTAACATGCTGGTGTAGACCCCAACTTCACATTTTCATAAGGGGTGAAAGGAGAAAAATCTCCCCCAAAATTTGTTAGGCAATTTCTCCCGAGTACGGCGATACCCCATATGTGACCCTAAACTGTTGCCTTGAAATATGACAGGGCTCCAAAGTGAGAGAGCGCCATGTGCATTTGAGGCCTGAATTAGGGATTTGCATAGGGGTGGACATAGGGTATTCTACGCCAGTGATTCCCAAACAGGGTGCCTCCAGCTGTTGCAATACTCCCAGCATGCCTGGACAGTCAACGGCTGTCCAGCAATACTGGGAGTTGTTGTTTTGCAACAGCTGGAGGCTCCGTTTTGGAAACAGTGTTGTACCAGACGTTTTTCATTTTTATTGGGGAGGGGAGGGGGGCTGTGTAGGGGTATGTGTATATCTAGTGTTTTTTACTTTTTATTTTATTTAGTGTAGTGTTTTTAGGGTACAGTCACACGGGCGGGGGGTTACAGCAAGTTTCCCGCTGCGAGTTTGAGCTGCCGCGCTAAATTTGCTGCATCGCAAAGCCTGATACTCACTGTAAGCCCCCTGCCCATGTGAATGTACCCTGTACATTCACAGGGGGGGACCTCCAGCTGTTGGAAAATTACAACTCCCAGCATGCACAGTCTATCAGTGCATGCTGGTGGTTATAGTTTTGCAACAGCTGGAGGCACACGGGTTGGGTAACACTGAGTTAGGAAACAGACAATGTTTCCCAACCAGTGTGCCTCCAGCTGTTGCAAAACCACAACTCCCAAACATTCTCAGGCATGCTGGGAGTAGTAGTTCGGCAACATCTTTAGAGCCAGATGTTGCCGAACTACAACTCCCAGCATGTTTGGAGTTGTAGTTTTGCAACATCTGGAGGACTACAGTTTGCAGACCACTAATACAGTGGTTCCAAATCTGTGCCCTTCCAGATGTTGCAAAACTACAACTCCCAGTATGCCAAAACTGTCTAGGCATGCTGGGAGTTGTAGTTCTGCAACATCTGAAGGGCCAGATGTTACCGAACTACAACTCCCAGCATGCCTGGACAGTAAGGGCATGCTGAGGATGTGTAGTTTTGCAACATCTGGAAGGGCACAGTGGTCTCCAAACTGTGGACCTCCAGATGTTGCAAAACTGCAACTCCCACCATTCCCAGACGCCAAGGGCTGTCTGGGCATGCTGGGAGTTGTAGTTTACAAGGTCCCATTGCAGCAATGCATGTCGCTTTACGGCGACGTGCATTGCTGTAAAGTGGCCGACCGCGGCTGAAGATCAACTCACCTGTCGCCGCTGCCGCTGTCTTCATCGCTGGGATCTGGGTCTTCAGGGACGAGGTAAGTACCGGGGCCGGGCCCCAGCACTCCCCCATCCCCCGCCGCGTCCTCCGGTCTTCCTCCCGTCCTCTCCGGACTTCAAGGGGCCGGGCAGGATGGGAGGAAGTAACCGCCCCCCCTCCTGCGATTGGTCGGTTAACTAACCGACAGATCGCAGGGTATAGGAGGAGGTGGCAGGCTTGCCACCTCGCTCCTATACTTTAGCATGGTCCTGGCTGTCTGTGACAACCGGGATCATGGAAAATTTCCGGGCGGTCGGGTCCCAGAGACCCGATCAGCCCGGTATCGCCGCAGATCGCAAGGGCGATTTCCCTTGCGATTTGCGGCGATCGCCGACATGGGGGGCCTACATGGCCCCCCTCGGCGTTTGCCCTGGATGCCTGCTGAAGGATTTCAGCAGGCATCCGGTTCCGATCTCTGCCCGGCGAGCGGCAGAGACCGGAAAACGCCAGGACGTACGGGGACATCCTGGGTCCTTAAGGCCCAGGGTGTGAGGGCGTATCCATACGCCCTGGGTCCTTAAGAGCTTAAGAGTCTAGATCTAAATTTATTTAGCCATCTGATCTGAGGTCTGGATTTATTTAGGAATCTGATCTGAGGTCTGGATTTATTTAGGAATCTGATCTGAGGTCTGGATTTATATAGGGGTCTGGTCTGAGGACTGGATTTATATAGGGGTCTGGTCTGAGGTCTGAATCTATTTGTGGTGATATGGAGCAAAGGTCCCTAACACAGTCCAGGACTTGAATGTTTCTCTGTTTTATTCTAACGGAGGGACTGAAAAATCCTGGAATGTTAAAGGGGTACTCCACTGTTCCGAACGCTGGAGTCGGGAGCTCGTGTCGTCATAGCCCCGCCCCCTCTTGACATCGCGCTCCGCCCCCTCAATGACTGTCACGCCCCCTCCCATAGACTTGCAGGGAGGGGGTGGGGAGTGATGTCGTGAGGGGGCGGGGCTATGTTGTCACGAGCTGTTTGTAACAGACAATAACAATAATGAATAACAGACCCCTCTCTCTTACCCCTAACTTTAGAGGTGGTCTGAGGCGGGCACTCCTCCAAAAATCTACTCTTCCAGTAAAGACTCCACAATAGAGGAGAAATCATGTAAAGGGAAGGACATGACCTCAGTTTCCGGTAAATCATTGTTATGAGTGAAAATGAAACAAAACTCTTCTATTTTCATTCCTTCTGGTTACATTTTTGGCCGCTGAATCATTTTCCTATGAACACAAGGTCAGCGGAGAAGTGATGCCAGAAACCTCCAAATGTATAACACAAACTGTATACAAGACTGTACTCACAGAGGACACAACCCCCACATAACATTATACAGGTCCCCTAAAAGGATTCCTCTTCTATGGAGAAACTGTTACAGTATGGTTTCTATTCTTGTATATAGGAGACAGTATTATAGTAGTTATAGTCTTGTATATAGGAGCAGTATTATAGAAGTTATATTCTTGTATATAGGGGCAGTATTATAGTAGTTATATTCTTGTATATAGGAGGCAGTATTATAGTAGTTATATTCTTGTATATAGGAGCAGTATTATAGTAGTTATATTCTTGTATATAGGGGCAGTATTATAGTAGTTATATTCTTGTATATAGGAGGCAGTATTATAGTAGTTATATTCTTGTATATAGGAGCAGTATTATAGTAGTTATATTCTTGTACATAGGAGGCAGTATTATAGTAGTTATATTCTTGTATATAGGAGCAGTATTATAGTAGTTATATTCTTGTATATAGGAGCAGTATTATAGTAGTTATATTCTTGTATATAGGGGCAGTATTATAGTAGTTATATTCTTGTATATAGGAGCAGTATTATAGTAGTTATATTCTCGTATATAGGAGCAGTATTATAGTAGTTATATTCTCGTATATAGGAGCAGTATTATAGTAGTTATATTCTCGTATATAGGAGCAGTATTATAGTAGTTATATTCTTGTATATAGGAGCAGTATTATAGTAGTTATATTCTTGTATATAGGAGCAGTATTATAGTAGTTATATTCTTGTATATAGGGGCAGTATTATAGTAGTTATATTCTTGTATATAGGAACAGTATTATAGTAGTTATATTCTTGTACATAGGAGGCAGTATTATAGTAGTTATATTCTTGTACATAGGAGGCAATTTGTATTAGTAAAAAAAAACAAAGAAAAATGTTACAGAACATTCAACCAAAAACTACCAAAACAGTAATCAAATATCAAAAATCATACATTTGCATTACACTTAATACTAAATTTAAAAGAATCCATTGCTTCTAAGGGAGAAGAAAAAATAAACATAAACAAATAAACACACAAATGTATCATAAAGGTTAATCAATCTATATACATGTTCCTCCATAATGAAAGATTTTTCTCATCCCTCTTGACTTCTAAACACTTGATCCACCTCAGTTCTGTCGGGTCCACTGCTCTCCTATCATGACATGGCTCACTGTACATGGACACACGGGTTCTTGTATGCCAATGATAATACTTTGTGTCTGTGATGATTATATATAAGGTCCCCTTGTCAATGTCACTTACACTTCATGGTACCCCATAGATGATGTCAGGGTATTTTAGGGACTGTAGTCTCTGGATTTTTAGCCGTCTGGATATTTCCTGTCATATATGTCGCCCTCCCCAGCACTCCGATATAAAATGCGTCATTGTCTCCTCCTCCTGACACCTCAGGGGACAATGGCCATCTGACACACTCAAGTATTTTAAATCCCATGTAAGGATAGCCAGGCGATGTCATAAAACTTTTTGGGGAGCCTCAAACTATTTAGAAGCCTCAGCCTGTCCCGTAAAATGGCGGTCGTACAGTCCTTCAGAGCTGGCTGTAAACAGAAGAATGTCCTGCACACCCTGACATACAGGTCCTTACGGGTCTTACTCTCTATATAGGACTTCTCAATGCGCCATCTCTTCAGACATCTGAGCCCGTATTCCAGGTACGGGGGGAGGTAGTCACGCGTCCATCTCCCCCTCTTGAGACTGCCGCCTCGCACCCAAGACTCTGCAAAAGGCAATATCCAGTCCCTGATACTATTCGCCCACAGGGAGCTGTTGTTTGAGTCCAGGCAACCAAAATTAACTTTCAGAAACATGGAGTCAAAGAACACCCTTGGATTCATCATATCCAACCCACCCTCTCTCCTCTGTAGGTAAGTGATCCCTCTTTTTATTGGGTTCAACCTGTTCCCCCAGAACATTTGGAAGAACAGGCTAAAGAGCCAAGCGGAGAAAGATTCTGGCAAAGGAAAAACGACAGAGACATACAAGAAGACTGGGACCAGGTAAGTCTTCAACATTTTAACCCTTTCTCTATAGGTCAGCCTCCTGTTCTTCCATTGCTGAACCTTTGCATTTCCAACTTCTCTTCCCGATTTAGTCTGGCCTTGTCATCCCTCCCGAATTTGACCCCTAAGATTTTAATATAGGAGGAGGCTCTCACAAATTGGGGCAGATCAAAGTCTGGATCAGTATCTGATACCCAGAGAGCTTGACTCTTCTCAAGGTTGACCAGAGACCCTGAGGCCTCCGAGTAACTTCTGATGGCTGCAGACAACATCTCCACCTCACGAGGCTCAGATATCGCTACGGTCACATCATCCGCATAGGCAACAACACTCAGGGGCAGGCAGTGGGGGACCGGCACCCCCTGGAAACCACACTCCTGCAGTGACCTCAGAAACGGGTCTAAGGCAAATACATACAGCAGCGGACTCAGTGGGCATCCTTGTCTCACCCCCGCCTCAACGCTGAAGGTGTCACCCTGCCAACCATTGATCAGAGGAAAGCTCTCGGCCTCACAATACAAAGTCTTCAGCCAATCGATGAATTGTCCCGGAATACCGTACTTTGACAAAGTGGCCCATAGATACTCATTATCTACTCTGTCAAAGGCTTTAGCCTGGTCAAGACTCACAACATATCTCCCACACCTCAGGGCTTTGCATCTCTCAAACATCTCCCTTATGGAGATCACTGCCCAGAGATGTTCTGCCCTTTTACTGTGCCATACTGACAGCCTGCCAACAGTGCCGGGGACAGACAAACTAACCTAGAAAACAGGATTTTTGCCAGAATCTTCCTGTCGACATTCAAGAGGGCAATTGGCCTCCAGTTCTTGATGTCACTCGGCTCTTTACCTTTAGACAGCAGAATCAGAGAGGACACTCTCATGGATGGAGGCATCAGGTGACTTTCTAGACAATTTGTGTAAACATCCACGAGGATTGGGGCCAAGAGGTCTCTGAATGTCTTATAGAATTCTGCTGTTATCCCATCTGGACCTGGTGCCTTCTTCAGATATAACTTATCAATGGCCTCTTTAACCTCCACCGCCGTCAATTCTGCTGTCAAAGGAGAAAAGTCCAAATCATTAGTATCAGGGAGCGGAGTTGCCTCCAAGAATTGGGTCATCTTGTCTCTATCCAAAACCTTCCTCTGAAACAAGTCAGCATAGTAAGATCTCACCACCCCCAGGATACCCTCCCGAGATTCCTGCAAAACACCCTGGGAATCAGTGAGACCGGTGACAGATTTATTTGCCACCCGCTCCCGGCAATTCTCAAAGGGATCAGGAGACCCTAATGACCCATAATCCCGTTCAAGAACTAGGGAGGTATACCTGCTGTACTGATACTGCCTTATCTCAGATTTCAGCCAGTCTATGGGTGAGTTCACACGACGTTTGTAGTGTGCGTTTGCTGGATCAGGTTGGGAGGGGCGAAAACCGGCCGCTCCCGTATCCCAGCTGGATCTGGCCCGAACCCCATTCATTTCAATGAGCCGACTGGAGTCATATCAGGTATACCACAGTTTTAGGTCCGGTCAGAAAAACGTACGCGAGGCAAAAATCTCCTTGTGAGATGGGGTGTGGCTTGCAAGCCGGACTGACACATTCACCAGGAGATGCAGAGCGGAGCTTGTGGAGTAAGGTACTGGAAGTCCCATATGCTTGCATGGGACTTGAAACAAACAACCATCTTTTATATAAGGGTGTAGGTAAGGGTTAATTTAACTATTATATATTTTTATTTGACATATAAGTAATATGTGTACCAGGTATTATTGAAATATCTCCAGCCGTATGGAAGTTATATGGGGACATACATTTCCTGTAGATTTGCATGGGACTTTAATAAAAAACCCCGATCCTAACAAATGGGGGTAGTTAAGAGTTAATTTACATATCCTATATTTTTAGTGGACATATAAGTAACATGTGACCAAGTATTATTGCAATATCTCCAGCCGTTTGGAAGTTATGCTGACACACCCATACACACACACATATATATATATATAGATATGTCCATATTCAGGCCCAATTTTTGTAATTAAATAAAGTACATGACTGATAAAATAGGGGATATTACTGGTGATGGTGGTGTAATGGTGTAAGGAAGTGTTCAACTGTAAGGACAGGATTGTACAGTAGGGTAAAATTATCAATAATGGGGGAAGACATTTTCCAGCACACAGTAGACCTCCTGCCTACATTTCCACAGATGTACTTAGCCTCTCCCCAGCCTGGAATGCCTGTAAATACAATGTACAGCCATAACTGATACCACACCATTGGTAATACCATGTGAAATGTTGCACAATCCCTTTAGATATGAACGTTTACATGTATGTGTGTCTCTTAACAGCAGAGCTATAATGGCTTTTTAAAAAGTTGTCCAGCTTACAAAATCCATTTCTATATACACTATTAGGCAACCCTTAGAGTACATGGCCATTCCTTTGATTATAATAGGAACTGTGCAATACTTCCTCTCCCCTGTGGAGGCACTGTAGAGAAATCGAACCCTTGTCACTGGACTCCTCCCATAGATTAAAGACTATCCCTATAATCAAGGGACATTTCTAAAACAAGCACAAGTCTGAACGAGGAGACCTACAGTTTACATGTACTAAGATATTTTTATTGTGATACAAATATTTAGAATAAAAATGAAAACATTTAAGTTTCATTTGAGCAGAGAAACTTCTCCCATGTTTTTAAAGAGTCTGCCACATGCTCCTTGGTAGTTGTGAATTTGTTACATTACAGATTCACAATCAGTACAGGATAAGTGTCACGATTCGGTTGGCTGGAGGTGGATCCTCTGTGCCAGAGAGGGATTGGCGTGGACCGTGTCGGTGGACCGGTTCTAAGTTGCTACTGGTTTTCACCAGAGCCCGCCGCAAAGCGGGATGGTTTTGCAGCGGCGGTAGCAACCAGGTCGTATCCACCGGCAACGGCTCAACCTCTCTGACTACTGAGATAGGCGCGGTACAAGAGATTAGACAAGACCAAGGTCGGACGTAGCAGAAGGTCGGGGCAGGCAGCAAGGATCGTAGTCAGGGGCAACGGCAGGAGGTCTGGAACACAGGCTAGGGATACACAAGGAAACGCTTTCACTGGCACAATGGCAACAAGATCCGGCAAGGAAGTGAAGGGGAAGTGAGGTAATATAGGGAAGTGCACAGGTGATCACACTAATTAAAAACCATGCGCCAATCAGTGGCACACCGGCCCTCTAAATCGCAAAGAACCGGCGCGCGCGCCCTAGGGAGCGGGGCCGCACGCGCCGGGAGAGCACAGACGGGGAGCGAGTCTGGTAAGCGGGTCGGGATGCGCACCGCAAGTGGGCACGTCCCGCATCGCGAATCGCATCCCGGCTAGGGACATTATCGCAGCGCACCCGGTCAGCGGGTCTGACCGGGGTGCTGCAAACAGGAGAACGCTGTGAGCACTCTGGGGAGGAGCGGGGACCCGGAGCGCTCGGCGTAACAATAAGTAATGTAATGTATGCACACAGTGACCTCACCAGCAGAATAGTGAGTACAGCTCTGGAGTATAATACAGGATATAACTCAGGATCAGTACAGGATAAGTAATGTAATGTATGTACACAGTGACCGCACCAGCAGAATAGTGAGTACAGCTCTGGCGCACACTCAGGATCAGTACAGAATAAGTAATGTAATGTAAGTACACAGTGACCTCACCAGCAGAATAGTGAGTACAGCTCTGGGGTATAATACAGGATATAACTCGGGATCAGTACAGGATAAGTAATGTAATGTATGTAAACAGTGACTCCACCAGCAGAATAGTGAGTGCAGCTCTGGAGTATAATACAGGATATAACTCAGGATCAGTACAGGATAAGTAATGTATGTACACAGTGACCTCACCAGCAGAATAGTGAGTGCAGCTCTGGAGTATAATACAGGGTATAACTCGGGATCAGTTCAGGATAAGTAATGTAATGTATGTACACAGTGATCTCACCAGCAGAATAGTGAGTACAGCTCTGGAGTATAATACAGGATATAACTCAGGATCAGTACAGGATAAGTAATGTAATGTATGTACACAGTGACTCCACCAGCAGAATAGTGATTACAGCTCTGGAGTATAATACAGGCTATAACTCAGGATCAGTACAGGATAAGTAATGTAATGTATGTACACAGTGACCCCACCAGCAGAATAGTGAGTACAGCTCTGGAGTATAATACAGGCTATAACTCAGGATCAGTACAGGATAAGTAATGTAATGTAATGTATGTACACAGTGACCTCACCAGCAGAATAGTGAGTACAGCTCTGGAGTATAATACAGGATATAACTCAGGATCAGTACAGGATAAGTAATGTATGTACACAGTGACCTCACCAGCAGAATAGTGAGTGCAGCTCTGGAGTATAATACAGGGTATAACTCGGGATCAGTTCAGGATAAGTAATGTAATGTATGTACACAGTGATCTCACCAGCAGAATAGTGAGTACAGCTCTGGAGTATAATACAGGATATAACTCAGGATCAGTACAGGATAAGTAATGTAATGTATGTACACAGTGACTCCACCAGCAGAATAGTGATTACAGCTCTGGAGTATAATACAGGCTATAACTCAGGATCAGTACAGGATAAGTAATGTAATGTATGTACACAGTGACCCCACCAGCAGAATAGTGAGTACAGCTCTGGAGTATAATACAGGCTATAACTCAGGATCAGTACAGGATAAGTAATGTAATGTAATGTATGTACACAGTGACCTCACCAGCAGAATAGTGAGTACAGCTCTGGAGTGCTGACCAATTAGTTGCGGGTGTGGTCGTGCTTCAGCTGTGTTGTGTGTCTGCTGTGTCTCCTGAGCTCCAGGGAATTACCATCTGTTCCACCTGGGGCCTGCTTCCTCCTCCCCAGGGAGGGAGTGGGTTTCCAGGCATGAGTGAGGGAGGCGAGGCCCAGGCTTCTGCTCCTCGGACTAGGCCGCAGGGGAGCAGTAGAAGCCAGCAAGCGGCCGGAACATCGGAGGATTTGGGGGTGAGGCGTTCTACTAGGAGTCGCAGCAATGCTGCTCCAACTCCCCCCACAGAGGTGAGAAGCTGCAAGGCTGGATCCTCCTCGGAAAAGCTGGGTGCAGCCAGCGCAAAGCTGGGTTTGTCTGGAAGAAGGCAGAGTGCTCACGGAGGTGAAGCCGACCTCAGTGAGGAAGGCTGGGGAGTGCTGAGGACCCGGGAGTCTATTTCCACCTATACCTCCCGGGTAAAAAGTCACCTCCGTGAGTATGAAGACGCCTGTAAGGCCATCAGGAGGCTCCGAGAGGAACTGCGCTGTGCCCGTGCCAAGGCCAAGATTACTCCAAAAAGGAAAAAGACAGAGATCCAGGAGCAGATAAAGACACTAATGTCTGAAATACAAGTTTTGGAGGAGAGGAGAGCTGAATTATTGGAGAAGAGTGGGCCATTTAAAGAGAAACTGGAAAATGAGGAGCGCTTCAGGGTGAAAGAAGAAGATAAAAATAAAAGGTTGATGGGGCTGCAACCTGAGAGCCAGGTGGATGATGCGGAGGAGATGGAGGAAGAACAACAGCCAGATCCACCTGGTGGCCTGCGGCAACAGCAGCAGGCCCCGTACAGTGGGCCCCCTGCACAGCAACCAGCAGTATCACCTGCCGACTCAGGGGAGGACAGTGACAGCAGCTACCAGGGAGGGGCGCTAATGGCCCAGATCCGCATGCTGGAATCCCCAGTGTGTCCTCAGAACCTGGTGTTTGGAGATGAGCTCCCAAATGAGGCACCTGGGGGTAAGAAGAAAAAGAAGACCAAGCCAAAGCAGCAAGAAGTGGTGAGTTACATCTACACCCCCCTCCCTGTAAATCCTGAGTCGGCCGCAGGGTCAGCTCATTGTGCAAGCCCCGTTACCCAGCCCAGCCCGTGTTCTGTGGTGGACTCGGTGCAAAGGTGCGGGGAGAGTACAGATACTAAAAGGGCGCAGAGCTCCATGCCTGTTTGCAGTAGCAGGGATGGAGCAGAGAAGGCATCGGCCGAAAGGCCGTACAGTGAGGGCGGCCCAGCGGTGGGCAGAGAGGCAGACTCCGGTGCTGTAGTTCGCTCCCCTGTGGGAGAGGGGGGTGACTCAGTGCCGGAGGTAACAAAGGGCATAACAGACACTCCTAAAAGTAAAGAAAAACGTTTATTTTGCATTGGTGCCGCTGATCCCATTGATCAGCGGCGCCATGAAAAGACTGGAGATGATGCTGATGAGGCGGAGGGCACTAATAAGAACAGGGCTGGGGCCTCCTCTAGACCGGGCAAGCATGCTGCCCGGTCCCTTAAAGGGCCAGCGGAGGTTGTCCCAGCCCTAGTGCCCCGTGATGCTGAGGCAAAACGGGAAAAAATGTCATCATCGTCATCGTTTGCCGGATTATCTGTTTCTGGTCCAGCCAGTGTGAATGAGAAGGTAAATGGGGGTACGGGGTGTATGACTGGGGAGCGGATGGAGGTTAATGTTATTGGAGAAGGTGATTTTGCTGTTGCTGAAATTAGGGGTGGTGATGGGACTACAGATGATGTTATTGGAAACAATGCTGTTGGGGGAAGTGCTAATGTTGTTATTGAGGGTGGTGGGGATGTTGTCATTAGAAGTGGTGTAGGTGTAGGGTCTGGTCCGGTTGCCCCCCCAGTGGTGACAGATCATAGGAGTTATGCCAATGTCACTGCTGGGGGAAGTAGAATATTTTCCTTGTCTCCTGACTCTAGGGACGGTTTATTGCAGCGACGTCTCCTGGAAGCTCTGAAAAAGGGGGAAAGGTCGATTAATGTAGAGGGTAGAGCAGTTGATCTGTCCTTCTGGATAGAGAGACACGGTCTCTCTGCCTTCCGAGAGGAAAGAGGGGGCGATACTGTGTGGTCCCTCCCAACAGCCGGGGCAGGTAGTAACCGTAGGAATGTGGTCCGTCTTCTGTGGCAGGGCGAAGATATGTGTCCTTCAAGGACCAAAGTGGTTGAGCTCTTGCTAAAGATGGGCTTCAAGGCAGTTGATATCTTTGCCTTGATACATCCCTACGGTGCTCCTGAATTCGATATCAGTTTTGTTCGGCCAGAGGGGCTTGAGCTTTTCTGGTCGAATTATGAATTGGTAAAGAATGAGCCCGGCTGGCGAGACTTTGCCGTACAGGCATTGTCTCGTCAAAACGAAATCAAGAGAGTGACCGTTTTGACCCGTAACGAATCACTCTCTTGTGTTGACATCATCACCTGGTTAGGACGGTATGGTGAGGTAATGGGGGTCCCGCAGAAGAACAGGGACGAGTTTGGCATCTGGTCAGGAGCCTGGACGTTTTTGGTAAAACTTAAACGTTCAGGAAATACAGTTACCCATATTCCATCCTCTGCCTTTCTCGGCAGGGATCGTATCCAGATTTTCTACCGGGGTCAGCCGAAGCTCTGTCACAGATGTGGTGACCCCACACACTTCAGTGCAAACTGTACGGTGCAGAAATGTGCCTTGTGTGGGGGTGTAGGCCATCTTGCCGCATCTTGTGCAGAGATTAGGTGTCACCTGTGTGGTGACTTAGGTCACCCATTCAGTCGTTGCCCTCGTTCTTTCGCTAATGCAGTCTTGTCCCCAGCGGGTGAAGATCACGAGCCGGAATCTGCTGGGGAGGGGACTAGCAGGGGTGGAGGAACTGAGGGGTCAGTGAGGAACAGCAAGAGAAAGACACCAGCCCAACTAAGACGTCTTGATAAACGCCAAAGGGATAGGGTGATGGGGAAAGCCCGGGTTACTGGGACGACCTCTCATTCTGTCCCAGAGGCCAACCTTGCTGCTGAGACCCTGAGGGATGGCGAGCTGAATGAGGAGGTCAGGAGGATCCAGAATGAGGAAGGTGCCATCTCCTCAGATAGCGTGGAGGAGGATGATGTGGGATGGCAGAAGGAGACACGAAAGCGGGGTACAAGTAAAAAAAAAAAGGGAGATTTGAGATCTTCTCCCACCCTGGTCCAGGTGCCAAAGGAAGGCAAAACTGACTCCCCTCTGGTTGGCCTTTCCAATCGATTCCGACCCCTCAGGGACATCTCCTCCTCTTCTTCGGAAGGGGAGGATGAGGGGGAGGTGGCAGAGGGGCTTCCAGGGGGCGCCGAGTCCTCTTCCCCTGGGGAGGTTATGTCCTCGGGGGAAGGGACTGGCCTAGAATCCGGAGACGAGGAAAGTAAAACGACGTCTGGTGAGATGGACACTTCCATTTCTCTAAAGAGGGTGAAGAGTTCTTCTGATGTGGAGGGTGAGAAGGGGAGTGGGAAAAAGAAAGCTGTCTAACTCAATCACCCTTGATGGCGGCACCCTCTCCGTTGACTCTGGCATCCATTAATGTTGCCAGCATTAAGTCAGATACAGCTCGATTTGCGGCCTATGATTTTTTTGCCCATATTAATGCTGATATTTTATTTTTGCAGGAGACCAGGCTAACAGATATGTCATCTATCTACAAGGCTAAAAGAGAGTGGAGGAATGGGCCCTCCTACTGGTCTCTTGGGGCCGAGCCGTATAGCGGAGTGGCGGTCCTTTTTACCGCAGCGGTAGAATGCCGACGGGTTATCGAGTTAGAAATGGGAAGGTGCCTGATCTTAGATGTCCTCATGAGGGGACAAGAACTTTGCCTTATTAACATCTACGGCCCACAGTCTAAGTGGGACCGGAAGTGCCTCTTTATGAGGATCAAGCCCTATCTTTTTACAAGTCGGCAGGTGGTCTTTGGAGGGGACTTTAATGCTGTCACGAGGCCCCAAGACAGGGGAGGTGCCAGAGACAAGCTGACTTATGATAGCGTCGCCCTTAATAGCATAGCGAGTGAGGCTCGCCTGGTGGATGTCCACATCCGGCACACCCCAGGCCACGCGGGATTCACCTATCATAGGGGTAGTTGTAGGTCTAGGATAGACAGGTTTTATTTAAAGGAGGAGGCCGTCTCTTCAGCAGTGTCTGTTGTTGAGGTGGAGTTCTCCGATCACTGTTTAATTTTGTTTTCTCTGAATGTCACAGAGACCCCCCGGATGGGCAGAGGCTATTGGAAGCTGAATTCGTCTCTCTTGGAAGAAGCGGAGATAAGACAGTCCTTTGAGGATTTTCTTCAGAGCCAGGTACCATTGCTGGGCCTTTGTAACAGTAAGTCAGAGTGGTGGGAGATCTTCAAGGAAAGGGTTGCGAGATTCTTCCGCCAGCTCTCGGGCCTCAGAAGCCTAAATAGGTACCGCTTGTACCAGGGCCTGAGGAAGAAACTTGAGAACCTTGTCTCGACTGGAGGTAGCCGAGAGGATATCTCCAGAGTGAAGTCCTTGCTGATGAAGTGCCAGTACGATAGGCACGCATCTTTGGTTTTTGAGAGGGATTACGGGAAGTACCGCTCGCCCGACCCTTACAGAAACTGCAAGATGTCAGTGAATAGTAAAATAGTCTCAGGACTGATTGATAGTACGGGATCCTTGAAAAGGTCCAGATCAGGGATCCTGGAGGTCGTCAGATCCTTCTACTCGCACCTCTTGGGAAGGAAGGATCTAGATCGAGATAAGGTGTCAGCTTTCTTGGCTGAAACCATCCCTGAACCAGGAGTAGACCCCTCTCTTGACGTTTTGACAGAGATGATCCGGGAAGAGGAAGTCAGGATGGCTATTGATGGGCTTGCCCTCAAGAAGTCACCCGGTCCGGATGGCTTAACATCTGAGTTCTATAAGACCTTTAAGGACACTTTGGTTCCCCTCTTGACTCCGGTTTTTAATGAGTGTCTATCCTCGGGCACTCTGCCAAAGTCAATGAGGAGGTCAGCGCTGATCATCCTGTCAAAGGGTAAAGACCCGTCCCACATTGAGAATTGGCGTCCCATAGCACTTCTCAATGCGGACAGAAAGATTCTGGCAAAAGTGCTGTTTAACCGGCTGGTGGAGTTTGCACCCCGGCTCCTTTCGGGGGCTCAGCATTGCTCTGTTCCGGGCCGCAGTACATTCAGTGCTGTGCTCAGTGTCCGAGAGGCTGTGGAGCAGGGTAGGGCTGGCCACTGGAAGGGGTATTTGCTGTCCTTGGATCAGGCAAAAGCGTTTGATCGGGTTAACCATGAGTACCTCTGGTCTGTCCTTCTGAGATATGGCCTGCCAGGGGGTTTTGTTGATTGGCTTAAGACCTTGTATGTAGGGGCAGAGAGTTTCCCGCTTGTGAATGGTTGGATTGGCTGCTCTTTTGAGGTTGGGTCTGGTGTCCGTCAGGGTTGTCCTTTGAGCCCTTTGCTGTACGTGTTTGCAATCGATCCTTTCCTTAGAAGGATTGGTTGTGGACCGTTGGCGGGGGTGAGAATGGACCTGGCGGTGCCGGATTCGGCTCTGAGGGTGGTAGCGTACGCTGATGATATCACCGTGTTTGTCTCCTCACAAGAGGAGGGCAGATGGGTGATGTCAGAGGTGGACCGCTACTCGGAGGTATCCGGGTCCAAGATCAATCAGGATAAGTGTGAGAGTCTCTGGCTGGGAGGGGGAGATCCTGATTTTAATCTCCCGGACGCCCTTCCAGAGCCCCAGGAATCCGCAAAAGTCCTCGGCATCGAATTTGGTCAAGGGGATTTCCCCAAACAAAACTGGGACAGCAGGCTTAAGATCGCCGCTCAGAAGGTGGATCAGTGGAAGGGTTGGTCTTTGACCCTCCGGGAAAGGGTTAACCTGATGAAAACTTTCCTGCTCCCTTTGCTGATATATCTGGGCAGTGTATGCATGTTGCCAGAACCTCTTTGGACCCGGGTCTACAGTGTGTTCTTCCAAATGTTATGGGGGAATAGACTGAACCTAGTGAAGAGGGAGGTTACTTACCGTATGAGGAGACTTGGGGGGTTGTGTATGGTCAACCCCGTGGTATTCCTAGTGAATACCTTTCTTAAGACCAATATAGCAAACCTCTGGTCAGAGAGGGCTCCTCCGTGGGTATACTCCTGTAGGGGATGGTTTCGGCCTTTCTTCCAGGAATGGGAGACAGGAGGGCAAGTGAAGGATCTTCGCACACCACACGGGCATCTCCCGGCTTACGCTACCCCGGCTCTGAAGGTTATTCGTCGGTGGGGTCTGGGGATGTGGGAGATTAGGACTCTGTCGAGGAAATTCCTTGACAAGAGGGTCCTGTCTTCTCATTTCCAGAGGCCATTGGCGCTCAAGGACTGCCCAAGTCGGGATCTGGAGGTGGGTTTAGAGCTTTTGAATTCTATCAGGATCCCCTTGATGTTTTGGGACTTGACTTGGCGCTGCTTCCATGGGAAACTGTGTGTGAGAGACAATCTGAAGTGCAGGAGCTCTGATGACCGGGGATGTCCCCGCGAAGAGTGTGGAGGCATGCTGGAAAGCATGGAGCATTTTCTGCTTCATTGTCCCTTTAACACAGAGGTTTACAACAGGGTGGGCGCTTCCATTGGTTGGCCTCGGCTGGCCAGTCTCTCCTATGCGGAATGGGCCTATGGGGCATTCAGAAACCTTGGAGGCTGGGACCAGTGCACTTTATTCCTAGTCAGCTCAGTGGTCAGGTATTACACATGGAACGCACGGTGTTTAGTGTCGACGCAGCGTAAAATCCTCCCTGTGGGTGAGGTGGTTAGGAACATTCTTGGTGACCTGGTGAAGGTGCGTTCTCTGGAGTACGAGAGGCTGGGTGCTGGCAGGGCCTCTCGTCTGTGGAGGGGCTCTGCCTTTAAAGTGCCTTAGCCTGTCGTCTCCCCCTGGTGGTGGGCTGATGCTGGCACATTAGTCTTTTTGTTTTGTGCTGTAGATATATGGTGATATAGGGCTTGCAGGCACTGAACTTGAGCTTTAGGGGTTTGTGTGATTGAAAAGCCTTATTGTTGTTTGTTGTTTGGTTTGTATAGTTTGTATTATTTTGTATATATTTGTTTTGTTTGTACATTTATGTATATGTGTATATATGTATATATATTGTTTTTTTTCTAGGGGTTGTGTTGTGTTGGGGTTTAGTGTTAGGTTGGGTGGTGGGTAGATGAGGGGAGGGGGGTTTCTGTGTGGGACCTTTTATTAAAAAAAAAAAAAATCCTGGACTGGTTCATGGACGTCTGTTATCATGTACTGGGGGCATGGGATGCGGGACCAGCTCAGGGCCAAAAAAAATAAATAAATAAAAAAAAAATAAACATTGTATATTCTGTTTTTCTGTTTGCGGTGTTTGTTGGTGGTTTGACACATATTTATTATATTTATTATTTTGGGTGGGGAAATGCAACCGGACCAGTTTTTAGTTATTATTGTTGTTATTATTATTACTGTAAGTATTATTATTATTGTAGAGTGTTTAGTAGTTGTTGTTATTATAGCAGTGTGTTTGGTGAGAATGAGGCTGGACCAGAAGATACTTGGTTGGACATTTTTGGACTAATATGGACTCATTTTTGTATATATTATACAGGTGTATGTTGTTTGTATTATTGTTATGGTGATGTTCGTTCTTTTTGTAATGTTTTATATTTTTTAATAAAAGATCTACAGGATATAACTCAGGATCAGTACAGGATAAGTAATGTAATGTATGTACACAGTGACCTCACCAGCAGAATAGTGAGTACAGCTCTGGAGAGAGGGTGTGTTCTGCTGAGCTCCAGAGTTTCCCAGAGAAGCAGTGATTTTCTTCCACCCCTCCCCAGGTGTGTGGCAGACACCTGGGTAGGTTTTCCTGCTATGGAGCCTCGGGAAGCTGGGGCTTCATCTTGAACTCCCCGTTCTCGGCTGGCGGGGTGTGCAAAGGAAAATGCAACAGCCAGTAGTCAGGATGGGGTGAGGAGATCCACCAGGGTCCACAGCCATGTGGGGCCCCCTCCCCCGACCTCAGCTGGGAGCTGCAAAGCTTCCAGCAGAAGCTCATCCAGGCAGCGGAGTGGAAAGGCATCTGCATCTGTTTCCTCAGAACCCCAGCAATGGGGGGTAAAGGGGCCCAGAGAATCCCTGGCCAGCTTTGGGTCCAGAATCCAGGCCAAGATGGCTCAATATGAACAGCTCGGCAAACAACTAAGAGGCCTCAGAGAGGAGCTGAAGTTCACAAGCTACCAAGCAAACAATGCAGCAAAGACCAAGAGGGCAGCATTTTCCACCAAGGTGAGAGCTCTGAAGAAACAGGTGGATGAGATTGTGAGGCTGAGATCGGACATTGTGGAGGGAGGTGGTATACTCAGCGAGAGACTTGTGAACAAGGATCGTTTCTCCAGCATGAAGGTCTCAGGACAAGTGAGTAACCAAGATGACTGCCAGAGTGAGGAGGAGGAGATGGAGGGAGGTGAGGAGGGGGATGTGAGTGAGGGGGATATGGATACTGGACCTGTGTGTACCACCACCACTGTTACCCCAGACCCCCCACTTACCCTCAGTGAGGACTATGTAAACCCGGCTCAGGTGGCCTTACCTCCCTCCAGTGAGGATGATGATGATGATGATGATGGCAGTGACTGCAGTGATGGCAGCGGCTTGGCAGATGGGGGTCTCCTGCGGGCAATTGTTATGCAGGAGTCCCCCACCCGTCTGGAAAACTTTTCCTTTGGGGATGATTTGGGCCCAGAGGAGAAGGGAAAGAAGAAGAAAGGAAAGGGCAAGAAGAGGAAGAAGACACAAGGAGTTAAGTTTGTCTTTTCTCCCTTCCAGCAGTCTGGGTCGGCTGAAAAGTCGGTTCAGGGTGCTGGGTCCCCCAATCTGCCAGACCCCGTTTCTGTAGTGGAGCGGGGCCAGCATGGGGGATACAGTAGTGCACCCAAAATCGCCGCGGGTGCTATAGAAAAAAAAGGGCACCCTCCTGTGAGGGGGAGGGTGTCCAGGCACCGGAAAATGGCGGCAGATTCACCCGTTCGGGGGGCGGTCCCCTGGTTAAAGTGGGCGGTACAGGTCCTGGCACTGCAGGGCACTCTCCTGTGAGGGGGGGGAGTGTCCGGGTGCCGGACCTTGTTGGTTCAGGGGGCGGTCCCCTAGATGGCGTGGTTGATACTGGTTCTGGTGCCAGGGGGCACTCCACTATAAAGGGGGAGGTTCCCTGCACATCAGCTGTAGCGGGAGTTAGTCCGGAGGGACAGTCTTTTTGCGAGGGGGCGTGGCCACCCATGTCAGAGGCGGAGCCTGTGTCTGCACCCCAAGACACAGGAAGAAAGAACTATGCAGCACAAATCCTGAAACCGGCAACCCTTAAACATGAAGCAAAAGACCCAGCCAGCCCAGTCTGTAACACACCAAGGGAGAGTGAACGCAAGAGTGAAAGTGAAAGGAAAAATGTGAATAAAAATGGTAATGTGCAGAATGTGAGTTATGGTGGTGTGCATGGGAGGAGTTGTAGTAGCAGTGTGGATGAGGGGGGTGCAAGCGGAGTGCAAGATAGGGGTGCAAGTAGTGTGCAAGAGAGGGGTACAAGAGGAGTGCAAGAGAGGGGTGCAAGAGGAGTGCAAGAGAGGGGTGCGAGTGAAATACAGGTGAGGAGTGGTAGTGGAATGGCAGAGAGAGGTGTTATGGCTGATGATTCTGTTAAGAGTAAGGGTCCAGGTTTGGCCTCTGGGTCAGTTCCTGGTTCGACTGCCCCCCCGGTAGTGGCTGCTTCTCCCAGAAGCTATGCCAGCGTCACTGCCGGGGGATCAGGGGGATCCCCATCTCCGTCTGGCTCTGGGGGTCACTTGCAACAGCGCCTCCTGGAGGCTCTACGTAGAGGAGACAGGTCAATCCATGTAGAGGGGAGGGGTGAGGTTGACCTGTCTTTTTGGATAGAAAGACATGGCTTAGGCGCCTTCCGAGAACAAAATGGGGAGGTGGTCTGGTCCCTCCCGACATCCGGGCAGGAAAGTGGCCGTAGGAATGTGGTCCGTTTAGTGTGGAGGGGCGAAGATGCGTGTCCGCCTCGGGGTAAGGTGGTTGAGCTCCTCCTCCGGATGGAATTCAGGGCAAGTGACATCTTTGCCCTGATCCACCCCTACGGTACTTCCGAGTTTGACAGTAGCTTTGTTCGGCCAGAGGGTTTGGAACTTTTCTGGTCGAATTATGAGGTGGTGAAAAGCGAGCCCGGCTGGCGGGATTTCACCGTAAAGGCGATATCCCGTCAGAATCTGGCCAAGAAAGTGACCGTTTTGACACGTAACGAGTCACTATCTTGCTATGACATTATGACCTGGCTTAGCCGATATGGGGATGTGACGGACATGCCAAAAAAGAACTATGACGAACATGGGATCTGGTCTGGGGCCTGGACGTTTTCCGTCAAACTGAAGCGTTCGGGGAGCACTGTTGCCCACATCCCATCAGCTGCTTTCCTTGGGAGAGACAGAATCCAAGTTTTCTACCAGGGGCAGCCCAAGGTCTGTCACAGGTGCGGCAGCCCCACCCACTTTAGCGCAGCCTGTACCGTGCAGGTCTGTGCACTGTGCGGTGGGGTAGGTCATCTTGCCGCATCCTGTAGGCAGATCAGGTGTCATCTGTGTGGTGTCTTAGGACACCCTTTCAGCCGTTGTCCTAGCGCCTTTGCCCGTGCGACGGTCACCTTGGCTGGGGAGAGCAGTAATGTTGCCTCAGCTGGGGAGGGCACGAGTGCGGGTGAAGGTGCAACAGGGTCAGTGAAGAGGAAAAGTCCCGCCAAGCTGAGGCGGGAGGCTAATCGGAGAAGGAGCAGGGAACTGGAGAGTTCCCATGTGGCAGGGGTAGCTTCTGACCCTGCTCCAGAGGTTAGTCCTGAAACTGCTGAGACCCTGGGGGAGAATGTGCTGGATGAGGAAATGGGGAGAATCTGTAAAGAAGAGGGCAGCAAGGTCAATCTTTCCGATTCCTCCCACTGTGAAAGTGTGGATGAGGAGGGTGAAGAGCGGCCAAAAAAGAAGGGCAGTAAAGGGAGAAAGAAGAGGTCGGAGCCCTCTAGTCCCCGTGCTGCAGACCAGGTCCCAAGCGGAAGCTTACCTGCCCCCCCTCTGATTGATCTGTCTAACCGGTTCTCTGTCCTTGAAGACATCTCCTCCCCCTCCTTGGAGGGGGGGTCAGGGATGGGGTGCCTGAAGTGGGGGAGCCTCCAGGGGGAACTGGGCCCTGTCCTGATGGGGCAATTTCCTCAGGGGATGGGGCCAAATCGGAGCCAGGCGGAGATGGGGATTCTAAAATGGACCAGTCAGAGTCTAAAAAACGGTCCAAAGAGAAGGAAGCCTCCTCATCTGGGGATGAGGGGGTAAAGAAGAAACAAAAATGAGGGGGTTAGGGCCATCTATCTCAATCACCCATGATGGCGGCACTCACCCCATTGACGCTGGCATCTATTAACTGTGCCAGTATAAAGTCTGATACGGCTAGATTCGCAGCCTTTGATTTTCTCGGCCGTGTTGAAGCCGATATTTTGTATCTGCAGGAGACCAGGTTGTCAGATCTAGCCTCTCTGGTAAAAGCCAGGAGAGAGTGGAGGCGCGGGCCCTCCCACTGGTCTCTTGCGGCTGAGCCGTATAGTGGGGTGGCGGTCCTTTTTACCGCTCCTGTTGAATGCAGACGGGTTATTGAGTTAGAAATGGGGAGGTGCCTGATCTTAGATGTCCTCATGAAGGGGCAAGAGCTCCGGCTTATTAACATCTACGCCCCACAAACCAAGTGGGGACGAAAAGATCTCTTTATGAGGATTAAGCCCTTTCTTTTTACAAGCCGACAGGTGATCTTTGGAGGGGATTTCAATACTGTCACGAGATCCCAAGATAGGAGAGGCTCCAATGATCGGTTGGCTTATGATAGCATAGCCCTCAATAGTATAGTTAGGGAAGCTCGCCTAGAGGATGCCCACATCCGGAGCCCCTCAGGCCACGCGGGTTTCACCTATCATCGAGGTAGCTGCAGGTCTAGAATAGACAGGTTTTATTTGAAGGAGGAAGCTGTCTCTTCTGCAGTGTCCGTGGTTGAGGTGGAGTTCTCCGATCACTGTATGATTTTGTTTTCCCTGAATGTTTCAGAGACCCCTCGGATGGGTAAAGGTTATTGGAAGCTGAATTCGTCCCTCCTGGAGGAAGCGGAGATAAGACAGTCCTTTGAGGATTTTCTTCAGAGTCAGGTACCTTTACTGGGCCTATGTAGTAGTAAGTCAGAGTGGTGGGAGATGTTCAAGAAGCGGGTTGCGGGGTTCTTCCGCCAGCTCTCGAGCCTCAGGTCCCTGAATAGGTATCGCCTGTATCAGGGACTGAGGAGGAAACTCGAGCTTCTCGTCTCGACTGGAGGTAGCCGGGAGGATATCTCCAGAGTGAAGTCCTTGCTGATGAGGTGTCAGTACGATAGGCACGCATCTTTGGTTTTTGAGAGGGATTTCGGGAAGTACCGCTCGCCCGACCCTTACAGAAACTGTAAGATGTCAGTGAGTAGTAAAGTCATTTCAGGACTGATTGATAGTACAGGATCTCTGAATCGGTCCAGATCAGGGATCTTGGAGGTCGTCAGATCCTTCTACTCGCATCTCTTGGGAAGGAAGGATCTAGATCGAGACGGGATGTCGGCTTTCCTGGCTGAAACCATTCCTGAGCCAGGGGTAGACCCCTCTCTTGATGTTTTGGCAGAAGAAATCAGGGAAGAGGAAGTGAGACTGGCGATTGAGGGGCTTGCCCCCAAGAAGTCACCAGGTCCGGATGGCTTAACATCCGAGTGGTACAAGACCTTTAAGGAGTCTTTAGCTCCCCTCTTGGCTGAGGTATTCAATGAGTGTCTCTCCTCGGGCACTCTGCCGAAGTCAATGAGGAGGTCAGCCCTGATTCTTCTCTCAAAGGGTAAAGATCCCAGCCATATTGAGAATTGGAGGCCCATAGCTCTTCTCAATACGGACAGGAAGCTTCTGGCCAAGATACTGTTTAATCGGCTGGTGAAGTTTGCTTCCCGGCTCCTTTCGGGGGCCCAGCACTGCTCTGTTCCAGGCCGAAGCACCTTAAGTGCTGTTCTCGGTGTCCGGGAGGCAGTGGAGCGGAGTAGTGCAGGTCTCTGGAAGGGGTACTTGCTGTCCCTGGATCAGGCCAAAGCATTTGATCGGGTGAACCACGAGTACCTCTGGTCCGTCCTCCTGAGATATGGCTTACCGTGTGCTTTTATTAATTGGCTTAAGACCTTATATGCAGGGGCAGAGAGTTTCCCACTGGTGAACGGGTGGTCTGGCCGCTCTTTTGAGGTGGGGTCTGGAGTCCGTCAGGGTTGTCCTTTGAGCCCGCTTTTATACGTGTTCGCAATTGATCCCTTCGTCCGGAGGGTAGATTGTGGGCCGTTGGCGGGAGTCGGGATGAGTCTGGCGGAGCTGGATGTTGCCCAGAGAGTGGTGGCGTACGCTGATGATGTCACCATTTTCGTGTCCTCGAGAGAGGAGGTCGATGTGGTGATGTCGGAGGTGGAACGCTACTCGGAGGCATCCGGGTCTAAGATCAACCGGGATAAGTGTGAAAGTCTCTGGCTGGGAGGGGGAGATCCCACTTTTGATCTCCCGGACACCCTCCCAGGGCCCCAAGACTCAGCAAAAATTCTGGGCATCACATTCGGCCAGGATGATTATCCCACCAAAAACTGGGACAGTAAGCTACAGGATGCCACTCATAGGGTGGATCAGTGGAAGGGTTGGTCTATGACCCTCAGGGAAAGGGTACACCTGATCAAATCGTACCTGCTCCCCTTGTTTATCTATCTGGGCAGTGTATGTATCTTGCCAGATGCCTACTACACTAGGATCTACAGCCTGTTTTTCCAACTGTTATGGGGGAACAGGATGAACCTAGTCAAGAGAGAGGTTACGTACCGCACGAGGAGACTAGGGGGTTTATCTATGGTAAACCCTGTGGTGTTCTTAACAAACACCTTCTTGAAAGCCAACATCTCAAACCTCTGGTCAGAGAGGGCTCCTCCGTGGGTACTCTCCTGCAGGGAATGGTTTCGGCCTTTCTTCCAGGAATGGGAGACAGGAGGGCAAGTGAAGGACCTCCGTACGCCCCATGGGCATCTTCCGGCTTACGCTACCCCGACTCTGAAGGCGATACGTCGGTGGGGTCTGGGAGTGTGGGAGATCAGGACCCAGTCAAGGCAGTTCCTTGACAAACGGGTTCTGTTGACCCACTTCCAGAAGCCTCTGGCGCTCAGGGACTGCCCAGGTCGGGATCTGAGGGTGGGGTTGTATCTCTTAAATATGAAAAGGATCCCCCAGAAGTTTTGGGACTTGGCCTGGCGCTGCTTTCAGGGGAAGCTATATGTGAGGGACAATTTGAAGTGTAGGAGATCTGATGACCGGGGATGTCCCCGAGAAGAGTGCGGGGACATGCTGGAAAGCATGGACCATTTCCTGCTTCATTGTCCCTTTAATATAAGGGTCTACAACCGGGTGGGTGCTTCCATCGGCTGGAGTCAACTTGCCGGCCTTACCTATCCAGAGTGGGCTTATGGGGCATTCAGGAACCTGGGTGGCCGAGATCGGGGCACTTTGTTTTTAGTCAGCTTAGTGGTTAGATACTACACGTGGAATGCACGGTGTTTAGTGTCCACACAGCGCAAAGTCCTCTCCGAGGTGGAGGTCTGTAGGAATATCACCGGTGACCTCGGGAAGATCAGGTCTTTGGAGTATGGCAGTCTTGGTACCAGTAGGGCTTCTCTCCTATGGAGAGGGTTTTCTTTTGATGTGCCCTAGGTACTAGACCTTTTGGGTAGAGTACCCTTGTTTTTGTTAGGGACAGTGATATAGGGACAGGGTTAGGGTGATAGTAGGGTCAGTTTATTTTTAGGGATAATGGTAGGGTGAGAGGTAGGGTGCAGTTAGGGAAAGAATATACATTTTGTATGTATCAGGATTGCCATCCTTCTTCCTGGTGGTGGGCTAATGCATGTGCACCCTAGCTTTTTGTTTTGTTTTCAGATGCTATGGTTATGAAGGGCTTACAGGCACCGAACTTGGGCCTAAAGTGGGTTTGCTTATGTATGTTAAAGCTGGTTATGGTTAAGTTGGTTGGGAGGAGTTCTAGGTTGGGAGGGTATATTTGTGGGTGGTGGTGGTCTTTTCTTTTGGTGGCCCTGGCATGGGTCAGTGGACTGGACATTGAGGACTATGAACTGTATGGAAAAAACTCTGACCCATGTACAGGAGGTTGGGTGGTGTGGGTGAAGGGTCAGTTTAGTGTAGAATGTTCTTTTATATTTGTAGGTGTGTTTTCTGTTTATAGGTGTATATAGTTTGTGTATAGTATTGTACATAGTAGTGTATATAGTCAGTTATGTATATAGTATGTATAATGTATGTTATATTATTTAAAAAAAAAAAAAAATTTAATTTATTTTTTAATTTTTTAAGTATATAGTATTTTAGTAGAGATAGACATGGCAGTCGAACCAGTTTTGTTTTTGTAGTAATGTTTCTTTAGTATCCCGTTGTGGATTTATTTTCTTTGGTTTATATATGTAGTATGTAGTAGAGATGTGTGTAAGCATGTGTGTATTGTGTTTTCTGTGATATTTTCCCGAGTTTGGGTATTTTGAGTTGAATTTAATTTATTTATTTATTTATTTATTTTATTTTTTTTTTATTTTTATTTTTTATTTTTTTTTTTTGTTTCTTGGTTAAATGTAGTTAATATATTGATATATATGTGTGCATGTGTGAGTGTGGTATAGTGTTATTATTATTATTATTTAAAAAAAAAACAAAAAAAAAAAACATGGTGTGCAGTGTGAGTGCTTGTTGTGTTTTCTATGTATGATTTTCCCCGAGTTTGGGTGTTTTGAGTTAAAGCGAAATAGTGCTATATTTATGTTTCTTATGAGTGTGTTGTTTGGCTATGAAAGGTGTAATTATAATATTTCTAGTTCTAGTAGGAAAGCTGGGCTGGCCGGTTAGGCAGGATTTTTGTTCTTTTATTTAAATGTAAAGTTTGGGTTTATGTTATTTCATGTTGTTGTTTTCCGTTATGGCAAAGTTGTGCTGGTTTATGTTTTGTTATGATTTATATTTTTCTAATAAAAGATTTACAGGATATAACTGAGGATCAGTACAGGATAAGTAATGTAATGTATGTACACAGTGACCTCACCAGCAGAATAGTGAGTACAGCTCTGGAGTATAATACAGGATGTAACTCAGGATCAGTACAGGATAAGTAATGTAATGTATGTACATTTGTGTATTTTTATTTATATTTTAATATATAAGTAATATGTGTACCAAGTATCAAAATGTCATGCACCTGGATGAGGATGTCATGGAGCAGATAGTGGATCCTCTACCTGTTTGGCTGATGACTCGGACCGTATCGGGGAGCGAAGTCTAAGGTGCCGCTGGTCTTCACCAGAGCCCGCCGCAATGCGGGATGGATTTGCTACAGCAGGCGACACCCAGGTCCCTACCCCCTATACGGCTCGACCACACAGGTAACCAGGCAAGGCGAAGGACAGGAGGATGAGACAGAGGCGTAGTCAACGTAGCAGAAGGTCAGGACAGGCGGCAAAGGTTTGTAGTCAAAAAACGTAGTGGGACGGTCTGGGTACACGGGTATGGCAAACAGGCAATAGGCACTGAAGATCCGGCAGGGGGGGGGTGGGAGGTGCAGGAACTTATAGAGTAGTGACAGGTGTACATACTAATTAAGAGCGCACTGGCCCTTTAAATTACAGAGCTCCGCCGAGCGTGCGCCCTAGGAGACGGGTACGAGCGCGGCAGAGCTTAGTGCCAGAAGCAGCAGAGCTGGGTAAGTGACGGGCTGGGACCCGCATATAGGCGCGTCCCGCGATGCAAATCCCAGCCCCACCGACAGACGGGGACCCCAGGACACTGCGCTCACGGCCGGAGCGCAGCGTGTGACACAAAATATTTCCAGCCGTACAGAAGTTATGCTGGAACATTTCCCATAGACTTGCATGGGACTTTAAACAAAAACCCTGACACTCGCAAATGGGGGTAGGTTAGAGTTAAATTAACTATCCTATATATTTAGTTGACATATAAGTAACATGTGACCAAGTATTATTGAAATATCTCCAGCCGTTTTGAAGTTATGCGGTAACATTTCCTTTAGACTTGTATGGGATTTTAAACAAAAATCTTGAAGCTCGCAAATGGGGGGGAGTAAGGGTTAATTTACCTATCCTATAGTTTTAGTTGACATAAAAGTAACTTACTGACTTGGGGGCTGGGGCCCCCTGCGATCTCTCTGTACGGGGCCCCGGCTCTCCGGCCAGATAGCGGGTGTCGATCTCCGCACGAAACGGCGGCCGACACGCCCCCTCAATACATCTCTATGGCAGAGCTGGAGATTGCTGAAGGCAGCGCTTCGGCTCTGCCATAGAGTTGTATTGAGGGGGCATGCCGGCCGCCGCTTCGTGCGGAGATCGACACGCCCCCTTCCCGCGGTCTGTCGGGGCTCCATACAGGAGATCGCAGGAGGCCCCAGCGGTCGGACCCCCCGCGATCTCAAACTTATCCCCTATCCTTAGGATAGGGGATAAGTTGTTCACCACTGGGTCACCACTGGACTACTCCTTTAAACCTTATGTCTGTTACGGTAAAAGGTCTGAAGTCATGTATATGGTGCCAACTCACAGAAAGGAGAACTGCTTTACTCCAACATGACTATGTCTTATCTGATCACAGAGTAACATTGTGGAAGGTGCAGGGTTTAAAGGGGCACTCCGCTGCCCCAGTGTTCGGAACATTGTGTTCCGAACGCTTGGAGTGGGCGGCGGGGGTCGTGATGTCACGGCCACGCCCCTTGTGATGCCACACCGCGCTCCTCAATGCAAGTGTATGGGAGGGGGCGTGGCGGCAGCCACGCCCCCTCCCATAGACTTGCATTGAGGGGCGTGGTGTGATGTCTCGAGGGGCGTGGCTGTGACATCACGACCCCCACCGCCCGCTTCAAGCGTCCTAAGCGAATACCAGATGCTGCACAGAGAATGCGGCGGTCCCAGCTGCGGGAACCTCAGCGATCAGACATCTTATCCCCAGATTCTTTAGATAGGGGATAAGATGTCTAGGGGCGGAGTATCTCTTTAACCAAATAGAACAATTCTACTTTTCTCACAGGTATCTATTGGCATCCCGCCGAGCACAGGATGCCGACATATACTGTGGCCGTGAGCATTGGGTGCCGCTTCACCTGGTTTGTGCCATTTCAACAGGACTCGATAGTACAACCTGCTACGCTATTGGATCCCAGTAAATTAGCGCTCACGCCCAGAACAGAGTCATTAGGTGACCCACCATAGGGCCAATGAAATGAATGGCAACCAATTATGTTCACCACATCTATTGGCATCTCTGTATCCAGTGGCATCTCTGCGGGATGCCAATGGATACCCATGGCGGAAAGCGTAAACCTGGTCCGAGCTTTCTTACCACAATGTTAATGAACAATCCTCACTGGTTGGAAGGGTCCCTTGACAATAAACTGATTAAAAATGTCCTCCATCCCCCCCAGCTATAATCTGTGGTGAAACTTGAAATAAGTGTTCAGTTTCCCTGCAGCACCCCCACAGGAGGAATTAAAGGGGTACTCCACTGGAATCCATTTTTTTTTTTTTTTTAAATCAACTGGCGCCAGAAAGTTAAACAGATTTGTAAATCACTTCTATTAAAACACAATTTTAATCCTTCCAGTACTTATTAGCTGCTGTATGATCCACAGGAAGTTCTTTTCTTTTTGAATGTCCTTTCTGTCTGACCACAGTGCTCTCTTCTGACACCTCTGTCCATATCAGGAACTGTCCAGACCAGTTTGCCATGGGGATTTGCTTCTACACTGGACAGTTCCTAAAATGGACAGAGGTGTCAGCAGAGAGCACTGTGGTCAGATTTTAATAGAAGTAATTTACAAATCTGTTTTAACTTTCTGGCACCAGTTGATTTAGTAAAAAAATGTTTTCCAGTGGAGTACCCCTTTAAGCATTATGCAATAGCCATTCACATCAAGGGATTGTCTTTGTAATAGAGGACTGGTCCTCCAGAGAAAGGAACACTCCTAATAGCCATTCTCCATTCTAACCAAGAGATGACGATCCTAAATAGAGGACATCCCCTGTCTATTAACCAATTTTTCCTAATAGTATATATGACAATGGGTTTACTAAACTGGATATTTCCTTTAAAAGGGGTACTCCACCCCTAGACATCTTATCCCCTATCCTTTAGATTTTGGATAGGGGATAAGATGTCTGATCGCAGGGGTCCCGCCGCTGGGGACCCCCGCAATATAGCATGCATCACCCAACTGTATCTGCTTCCGGCAGCGCTGGAGGTTCTGGCTCCTGACCACGGGAACGTAAGATCGTGATGTCACGACTCCGCCCCCGTGTGATGTCACGCCCCGACCCCTCAATGCAAGTCTATGGGAGAGGGCGTGACTTATGGGAGATACTGTATATATAATGTGAGGGGTGGAGTCACTTATGGGAGATACTGTATATATAATGTGAGGGGTGGACTCACTTATGGGAGATACTGTATATATAATGTGAGGGGTGGACTCACTTATGGGAGATACTGTATATATAATGTGAGGGGTGGACTCACTTATGGGATATACTGTATATAATGTGAGGGGTGGACTCATTTATGGGATATACTGTATATATAATGTGAGGGGTGGAGTCACTTATGGGAGATACTGTATATATAATGTGAGGGGTGGACTCACTTATGGGATATACTGTATATATAATGTGATGGGTGGACTCACTTATGGGATATACTGTATATAATGTGAGGGGTGGACTCACTTATGGGAGATACTGTATATAATGTGAGGGGTGGAGTCACTTATGGGAGATACTGTATATAATGTGAGGGGTGGAGTCACTTATGGGAGATACTGTATATAATGTGAGGGGTGGACTCACTTATGGGAGATACTGTATATAATGTGAGGGGTGGAGTCACTTATGGGAGATACTGTATATAATGTGAGGGGTGGACTCACTTATGGGAGATACTGTATATAATGTGAGGGGTGGACTCACTTATGGGAGATACTGTATATATAATGTGAGGGGTGGACTCACTTATGGGAGATACTATATATAATGTGAGGGGTGGACTCACTTATGGGATATACTGTATATATAATGTGAGGGGTGGACTCACTTATGGGATATACTGTATATAATGTGAGGAGTAGACTCCGTTATAGGAGATACTGTATATAATGTGAGGGGTGGAGTCACTTATGGGATATACTGTATATAATGTGAGGGGTGGACTCACTTATGGGAGATACTGTATATATAATGTGAGGGGTGGACTCACTTATGGGAGATACTGTATATAATGTGAGGGGTGGAGTCACTTATGGGAGATACTGTATATATAATGTGAGGGGTGGACTCACTTATGGGATATACTGTATATATAATGTGAGGGGTGGACTCACTTATGGGATATACTGTATATATAATGTGAGGGGTGGACTCACTTATGGGATATACTGTATATAATGTGAGGGGTGGACTCACTTATGGGATATACTGTATATATAATGTGAGGGGTGGACTCACTTATGGGATATACTGTATATATAATGTGAGGGGTGGACTCACTTATGGGAGATACTGTATATAATGTGAGGGGTGGAGTCACTTATGGGAGATACTGTATATATAATGTGAGGGGTGGAGTCACTTATGGGAGATACTGTATATATAATGTGAGGGGTGGACTCACTTATGGGATATACTGTATATATAATGTGAGGGGTGGACTCACTTATGGGAGATACTGTATATAATGTGAGGGGTGGAGTCACTTATGGGAGATACTGTATATATAATGTGAGGGGTGGAGTCACTTATGGGAGATACTGTATATAATGTGAGGGGGGACTCACTCATGGGAGATACTGTATATAATGTGAGGGGTGGACTCACTTATGGGAGATACTGTATATATAATGTGAGGGGTGGAGTCACTTATGGGATATACTGTATATATAATGTGAGGGGTGGACTCACTTATGGGATATACTATATATATAATGTGAGGGGTGGACTCACTCATGGGAGATACTGTATATAATGTGAGGGGTGGAATCACTTATGGGAGATACTGTATATAATGTGAGGGGTGGAGTCACTTATGGGAGATACTGTATATATAATGTGAGGGGTGGACTCACTTATGGGATATACAGTGTATATATAATGTGAGGGGTGGAGTCATTTATGGGAGATACTGTATATATAATGTGAGGGGTGGACTCACTTATGGGAGATACTGTATATATAATGTGAGGGGTGGAGTCACTTATGGGAGATACTGTATATATAATGTGAGGGGTGGAGTCACTTATGGGAGATACTGTATATATAATGTGAGGGGTGGACTCACTTATGGGATATACAGTGTATATATAATGTGAGGGGTGGAGTCACTTATGGGAGATACTGTATATAATGTGAGGGGGGACTCACTCATGGGAGATACTGTATATAATGTGAGGGGTGGACTCACTTATGGGAGATACTGTATATATAATGTGAGGGGTGGAGTCACTTATGGGATATACTGTATATATAATGTGAGGGGTGGAGTCACTTATGGGAGATACTGTATATATAATGGGAGGGGTGGAGTCACTTATGGGATATACTGTATATATAATGTGAGGGGTGGACTCACTTATGGGTGATACTGTATATATAATGTGAGGGGTGGACTCACTTATGGGATATACTGTATATATAATGTGAGGGGTGGACTCACTTATGGGAGATACTGTATATATATTGTGAGGGGTGAACTCACTTATGGGATATACTGTATGTATAATGTGAGGGGTGGAGTCACTTATGGGAGATACTGTATATATAATGTGAGGGGTGGACTCACTTATGGGATATACTGTATATATAATGTGAGGGGTGGAGTAACTTATAGGATATACTGTATATATAATGTGAGGGGTGGACTCACTTATGGGAGATACTGTATATATAATGTGAGGGGTGGAGTCACTTATGGGATATACTGTATATATAATGTGAGGGGTGGAGTCACTTATGGGAGATACTGTATATATAATGGGAGGGGTGGAGTCACTTATGGGATATACTGTATATATAATGTGAGGGGTGGACTCACTTATGGGTGATACTGTATATATAATGTGAGGGGTGGACTCACTTATGGGATATACTGTATATATAATGTGAGGGGTGGACTCACTTATGGGATATACTGTATATATAATGGGAGGGGTGGAGTCACTTATGGGATATACTGTATGTATAATGTGAGGGGTGGAGTCACTTATGGGAGATACTGTATATATAATGTGAGGGGTGGACTCACTTATGGGATATACTGTATATATAATGTGAGGGGTGGAGTAACTTATAGGATATACTGTATATATAATGTGAGGGGTGGACTCACTTATGGGAGATACTGTATATATAATGTGAGGGGTGGACTCACTTATGGGATATACAGTGTATATATAATGTGAGGGGTGGAGTCACTTATGGGAGATACTGTATATAATGTGAGGGGTGGACTCACTTATGGGATATACTGTATATATAATGTGAGGGGTGGAGTCACTTATAGGATATACTGTATATATAATGTGAGGGGTGGACTCACTTATGGGAGATACTATATATAATGTGAGGGGTGGACTCACTTATGGGAGATACTGTATATATAATGTGAGGGGTGGAATCACTTATGGGAGATACTGTATATATAATGTGAGGGGTGGAGTCACTTATGGGATATACTGTATATATAATGTGAGGGGTGGAGTCACTTATGGGATATACTGTATATAATGTGAGGGGTGGACTCACTTATGGGATATACTGTATATAATGTGAGGGGTGGACTCATTTATGGGAGATACTGTATATATAATGTGAGGGGTGGAATCACTCATGGGATATACTGTATATATAATGTGAGGGGTGGACTCACTTATGGGATATACTGTATATAATGTGAGGGGTGGACTCACTTATGGGAGATACTGTATATATAATGTGAGGGGTGGAGTCACTTATGGGAGATACTGTATATATAATGTGAGGGGTGGAGTCACTTATGGGAGATACTGTATATAATGTGAGGGATGGACTCACTTATGGGAGATATTATATATATATATATATAATGTGAGGGGTGGACTCACTTATGGGAGATACTGTATATATAATGTGAGGGGTGGACTCACTTATGGGATATACTGTATATATAATGTGAGGGGTGGACTCACTTATGGGAGATATTATATATATATAATGTGAGGGGTGGAGTCACTTATGGGATATACTGTATATATAATGTGAGGGGTGGACTCACTTATGGGATATACTGTATATATAATGTGAGGGGTGGTGTCACTTATGGGATATACTGTATATATATAATGTGAGGGGTGGAGTCACTTATGGGATATACTGTATATAATGTGAGGGGTGGAGTCACTTATGGAAGATACTGTATATATAATGTGAGGGGTGGACTCATTTATGGGAGATACTGTATATATAATGTGAGGGGTGGACTCACTTATGGGAGATACTGTATATATAATGTGAGGGGTGGAGTCACTTATGGGAGATACTGTATATATAATGTGAGGGGTGGAGTCACTTATGGGAGATACTGTATATATAATGTGAGGGGTGGACTCACTTATGGGATATACAGTGTATATATAATGTGAGGGGTGGACTCACTTATGGGATATACTGTATATAATGTGAGGGGGGACTCACTCATGGGAGATACTGTATATAATGTGAGGGGTGGACTCACTTATGGGAGATACTGTATATATAATGTGAGGGGTGGAGTCACTTATGGGATATACTGTATATATAATGTGAGGGGTGGACTCACTCATGGGAGATACTGTATATAATGTGAGGGGTGGAATCACTTATGGGAGATACTGTATATATAATGTGAGGGGTGGAGTCATTTATGGGAGATACTGTATATATAATGTGAGGGGTGGAGTCATTTATGGGATATACTGTATATATAATGTGAGGGGTGGACTCACTTATGGGATATACTGTATATAATGTGAGGGGTGGACTCACTTATGGGAGATACTGTATATATAATGTGAGGGGTGGAGTCACTTATGGGAGATACTGTATATATAATGTGAGGGGTGGAGTCACTTATGGGAGATACTGTATATATAATGTGAGGGGTGGACTCACTTATGGGATATACAGTGTATATATAATGTGAGGGGTGGAGTCACTTATGGGAGATACTGTATATAATGTGAGGGGGGACTCACTCATGGGAGATACTGTATATAATGTGAGGGGTGGACTCACTTATGGGAGATACTGTATATATAATGTGAGGGGTGGAGTCACTTATGGGATATACTGTATATATAATGTGAGGGGTGGAGTCACTTATGGGAGATACTGTATATATAATGTGAGGGGTGGAGTCACTTATGGGATATACTGTATATATAATGTGAGGGGTGGACTCACTTATGGGATATACTGTATATATAATGGGAGGGGTGGAGTCACTTATGGGATATACTGTATATATAATGTGAGGGGTGGAGTCACTTATGGGAGATACTGTATATATAATGTGAGGGGTGGACTCACTTATGGGAGATACTGTATATATAATGTGAGGGGTGGACTCACTTATGGGATATACTGTATATATAATGGGAGGGGTGGAGTCACTTATGGGATATACTGTATGTATAATGTGAGGGGTGGACTCACTTATGGGAGATACTGTATATATAATGTGAGGGGTGGAGTCACTTATGGGAGATACTGTATATAATGTGAGGGGTGGACTCACTTATGGGAGATACTGTATATATAATGTGAGGGGTGGACTCACTTATGGGAGATACTGTATATATAATGTGAGGGGTGGAGTCACTTATGGGATATACTGTATATATAATGTGAGGGGTGGAGTCACTTATAGGATATACTGTATATATAATGTGAGGGGTGGACTCACTTATGGGAGATACTGTATATATAATGTGAGGGGTGGACTCACTTATGGGATATACAGTGTATATATAATGTGAGGGGTGGAGTCACTTATGGGAGATACTGTATATAATGTGAGGGGTGGACTCACTTATGGGATATACTGTATATATAATGTGAGGGGTGGAGTCACTTATAGGATATACTGTATATATAATGTGAGGGGTGGACTCACTTATGGGAGATACTGTATATATAATGTGAGGGGTGGACTCACTTATGGGATATACTGTATATATAATGTGAGGGGTGGAGTCACTTATGGGAGATACTGTATATATAATGTGAGGGGTGGAATCACTTATGGAGATACTGTATATAATGTGAGGGGTGGAATCACTTATGGGAGATACTGTATATATAATGTGAGGGGTGGAGTCACTTATGGGATATACTGTATATAATGTGAGGGGTGGACTCACTTATGGGATATACTGTATATATAATGTGAGGGGTGGACTCACTTATGGGATATACTGTATATATAATGTGAGGGGTGGACTCACTTATGGGATATACTGTATATATAATGGGAGGGGTGGAGTCACTTATGGGATATACTGTATGTATAATGTGAGGGGTGGAGTCACTTATGGGAGATACTGTATATATAATGTGAGGGGTGGACTCACTTATGGGAGATACTGTATATAATGTGAGGGGTGGACTCACTTATGGGAGATACTGTATATATAATGTGAGGGGTGGAGTCACTTATGGGAGATACTGTATGTATAATGTGAGGGGTGGAGTCACTTATGGGAGATACTGTATATATAATGTGAGGGGTGGACTCACTTATGGGATATACTGTATATATAATGTGAGGGGTGGAGTAACTTATAGGATATACTGTATATATAATGTGAGGGGTGGACTCACTTATGGGAGATACTGTATATATAATGTGAGGGGTGGAGTCACTTATGGGATATACTGTATATATAATGTGAGGGGTGGAGTCACTTATGGGAGATACTGTATATATAATGGGAGGGGTGGAGTCACTTATGGGATATACTGTATATATAATGTGAGGGGTGGACTCACTTATGGGTGATACTGTATATATAATGTGAGGGGTGGACTCACTTATGGGATATACTGTATATATAATGTGAGGGGTGGACTCACTTATGGGATATACTGTATATATAATGGGAGGGGTGGAGTCACTTATGGGATATACTGTATGTATAATGTGAGGGGTGGAGTCACTTATGGGAGATACTGTATATATAATGTGAGGGGTGGACTCACTTATGGGATATACTGTATATATAATGTGAGGGGTGGAGTAACTTATAGGATATACTGTATATATAATGTGAGGGGTGGACTCACTTATGGGAGATACTGTATATATAATGTGAGGGGTGGACTCACTTATGGGATATACAGTGTATATATAATGTGAGGGGTGGAGTCACTTATGGGAGATACTGTATATAATGTGAGGGGTGGACTCACTTATGGGATATACTGTATATATAATGTGAGGGGTGGAGTCACTTATAGGATATACTGTATATATAATGTGAGGGGTGGACTCACTTATGGGAGATACTGTATATATAATGTGAGGGGTGGAATCACTTATGGGATATACTGTATATAATGTGAGGGGTGGACTCACTTATGGGATATACTGTATATATAATGTGAGGGGTGGAGTCACTTATGGGATATACTGTATATAATGTGAGGGGTGGACTCACTTATGGGATATACTGTATATAATGTGAGGGGTGGACTCATTTATGGGAGATACTGTATATATAATGTGAGGGGTGGAATCACTCATGGGATATACTGTATATATAATGTGAGGGGTGGACTCACTTATGGGATATACTGTATATAATGTGAGGGGTGGACTCACTTATGGGAGATACTGTATATATAATGTGAGGGGTGGAGTCACTTATGGGAGATACTGTATATATAATGTGAGGGGTGGAGTCACTTATGGGAGATACTGTATATAATGTGAGGGATGGACTCACTTATGGGAGATATTATATATATATATATATAATGTGAGGGGTGGACTCACTTATGGGAGATACTGTATATATAATGTGAGGGGTGGACTCACTTATGGGATATACTGTATATATAATGTGAGGGGTGGACTCACTTATGGGAGATATTATATATATATAATGTGAGGGGTGGACTCACTTATGGGATATACTGTATATATAATGTGAGGGGTGGTGTCACTTATGGGATATACTGTATATATATAATGTGAGGGGTGGAGTCACTTATGGGATATACTGTATATAATGTGAGGGGTGGAGTCACTTATGGAAGATACTGTATATATAATGTGAGGGGTGGACTCATTTATGGGAGATACTGTATATATAATGTGAGGGGTGGACTCACTTATGGGAGATACTGTATATATAATGTGAGGGGTGGAGTCACTTATGGGAGATACTGTATATATAATGTGAGGGGTGGAGTCACTTATGGGAGATACTGTATATATAATGTGAGGGGTGGACTCACTTATGGGATATACAGTGTATATATAATGTGAGGGGTGGACTCACTTATGGGATATACTGTATATAATGTGAGGGGGGACTCACTCATGGGAGATACTGTATATAATGTGAGGGGTGGACTCACTTATGGGAGATACTGTATATATAATGTGAGGGGTGGAGTCACTTATGGGATATACTGTATATATAATGTGAGGGGTGGAGTCATTTATGGGAGATACTGTATATATAATGTGAGGGGTGGAGTCATTTATGGGAGATACTGTATATAATGTGAGGGGTGGACTCACTTATGGGAGATACTGTATATATAATGTGAGGGGTGGAGTCACTTATGGGAGATACTGTATATATAATGTGAGGGGTGGAGTCACTTATGGGAGATACTGTATATATAATGTGAGGGGTGGACTCACTTATGGGATATACAGTGTATATATAATGTGAGGGGTGGAGTCACTTATGGGAGATACTGTATATAATGTGAGGGGGGACTCACTCATGGGAGATACTGTATATAATGTGAGGGGTGGACTCACTTATGGGAGATACTGTATATATAATGTGAGGGGTGGAGTCACTTATGGGATATACTGTATATATAATGTGAGGGGTGGAGTCACTTATGGGAGATACTGTATATATAATGTGAGGGGTGGAGTCACTTATGGGATATACTGTATATATAATGTGAGGGGTGGACTCACTTATGGGATATACTGTATATATAATGGGAGGGGTGGAGTCACTTATGGGATATACTGTATATATAATGTGAGGGGTGGAGTCACTTATGGGAGATACTGTATATATAATGTGAGGGGTGGACTCACTTATGGGAGATACTGTATATATAATGTGAGGGGTGGACTCACTTATGGGATATACTGTATATATAATGGGAGGGGTGGAGTCACTTATGGGATATACTGTATGTATAATGTGAGGGGTGGACTCACTTATGGGAGATACTGTATATATAATGTGAGGGGTGGAGTCACTTATGGGAGATACTGTATATAATGTGAGGGGTGGACTCACTTATGGGAGATACTGTATATATAATGTGAGGGGTGGACTCACTTATGGGAGATACTGTATATATAATGTGAGGGGTGGAGTCACTTATGGGATATACTGTATATATAATGTGAGGGGTGGAGTCACTTATAGGATATACTGTATATATAATGTGAGGGGTGGACTCACTTATGGGAGATACTGTATATATAATGTGAGGGGTGGACTCACTTATGGGATATACAGTGTATATATAATGTGAGGGGTGGAGTCACTTATGGGAGATACTGTATATAATGTGAGGGGTGGACTCACTTATGGGATATACTGTATATATAATGTGAGGGGTGGAGTCACTTATAGGATATACTGTATATATAATGTGAGGGGTGGACTCACTTATGGGAGATACTGTATATATAATGTGAGGGGTGGAGTCACTTATGGGAGATACTGTATATATAATGTGAGGGGTGGAATCACTTATGGGAGATACTGTATATATAATGTGAGGGGTGGAATCACTTATGGGAGATACTGTATATAATGTGAGGGGTGGAATCACTTATGGGAGATACTGTATATATAATGTGAGGGGTGGAGTCACTTATGGGATATACTGTATATAATGTGAGGGGTGGACTCACTTATGGGAGATACTGTATATATAATGTGAGGGGTGGACTCACTTATGGGATATACTGTATATATAATGTGAGGGGTGGACTCACTTATGGGATATACTGTATATATAATGTGAGGGGTGGACTCACTTATGGGATATACTGTATATATAATGGGAGGGGTGGAGTCACTTATGGGATATACTGTATGTATAATGTGAGGGGTGGAGTCACTTATGGGAGATACTGTATATATAATGTGAGGGGTGGACTCACTTATGGGAGATACTGTATATAATGTGAGGGGTGGACTCACTTATGGGAGATACTGTATATATAATGTGAGGGGTGGAGTCACTTATGGGAGATACTGTATATAATGTGAGGGGTGGACTCACTTATGGGATATACTGTATATATAATGTGAGGGGTGGAGTCACTTATAGGATATACTGTATATATAATGTGAGGGGTGGACTCACTTATGGGAGATACTGTATATAATGTGAGGGGTGGACTCACTTATGGGATATACTGTATATATAATGTGAGGGGTGGAGTCACTTATAGGATATACTGTATATATAATGTGAGGGGTGGACTCACTTATGGGAGATACTGTATATATAATGTGAGGGGTGGACTCACTTATGGGATATACAGTGTATATATAATGTGAGGGGTGGACTCACTTATGGGAGATACTGTATATATAATGTGAGGGGTGGACTCACTTATGGGAGATACTGTATATATAATGTGAGGGGTGGAGTCACTTATGGGAGATACTGTATATAATGTGAGGGGTGGACTCACTTATGGGAGATACTGTATATATAATGTGAGGGGTGGAGTCACTTATGGGAGATACTGTATATAATGTGAGGGGTGGAGTCACTTATGGGATATACTGTATATAATGTGAGGGGTGGAGTCACTTATGGGATATACTGTATATATAATGTGAGGGGTGGACTCACTTATGGGATATACTGTATATATAATGTGAGGGGTGGACTCACTTATGGGATATACTGTATATATAATGTGAGGGTTGGACTCACTTATGGGATATACTGTATATATAATGTGAGGGGTGGAGTCACTTATGGGATATACTGTATATAATGTGAGGGGTGGACTCAGTTATGGGATATACTGTATATAATGTGAGGGGTGGACTCATTTATGGGAGATACTGTATATATAATGTGAGGGGTGGAATCACTCATGGGATATACTGTATATAATGTGAGGGGTGGACTCACTTATGGGATATACTGTATATAATGTGAGGGGTGGACTCACTTATGGGATATACTGTATATATAATGTGAGGGGTGGAGTCACTTATGGGAGATACTGTATATATAATGTGAGGGGTGGAGTCACTTATGGGAGATACTGTATATATAATGTGAGGGGTGGACTCACTTATGGGAGATACTGTATATAATGTGAGGGATGGACTCACTTATGGGAGATATTATATATATATATATATAATGTGAGGGGTGGACTCACTTATGGGAGATACTGTATATATAATGTGAGGGGTGGACTCACTTATGGGATATACTGTATATATAATGTGAGGGGTGGACTCACTTATGGGAGATATTATATATATATAATGTGAGGGGTGGACTCACTTATGGGATATACTGTATATATAATGTGAGGGGTGGTGTCACTTATGGGATATACTGTATATATATAATGTGAGGGGTGGAGTCACTTATGGGATATACTGTATATAATGTGAGGGGTGGAGTCACTTATGGAAGATACTGTATATATAATGTGAGGGGTGGACTCATTTATGGGAGATACTGTATATATAATGTGAGGGGTGGACTCACTTATGGGAGATACTGTATATATAATGTGAGGGGTGGAGTCACTTATGGGAGATACTGTATATATAATGTGAGGGGTGGAGTCACTTATGGGAGATACTGTATATATAATGTGAGGGGTGGACTCACTTATGGGATATACAGTGTATATATAATGTGAGGGGTGGACTCACTTATGGGATATACTGTATATAATGTGAGGGGTGGACTCACTTATGGGATATACTGTATATATAATGTGAGGGGTGGAGTCACTTATGGGATATACTGTATATATAATGTGAGGGGTGGACTCACTCATGGGAGATACTGTATATAATGTGAGGGGTGGAATCACTTATGGGAGATACTGTATATATAATGTGAGGGGTGGAGTCATTTATGGGAGATACTGTATATATAATGTGAGGGGTGGACTCACTTATGGGAGATACTGTATATATAATGTGAGGGGTGGAGTCACTTATGGGAGATACTGTATATATAATGTGAGGGGTGGAGTCACTTATGGGAGATACTGTATATATAATGTGAGGGGTGGACTCACTTATGGGATATACAGTGTATATATAATGTGAGGGGTGGAGTCACTTATGGGAGATACTGTATATAATGTGAGGGGGGACTCACTCATGGGAGATACTGTATATAATGTGAGGGGTGGACTCACTTATGGGAGATACTGTATATATAATGTGAGGGGTGGAGTCACTTATGGGATATACTGTATATATAATGTGAGGGGTGGAGTCACTTATGGGAGATACTGTATATATAATGTGAGGGGTGGAGTCACTTATGGGATATACTGTATATATAATGTGAGGGGTGGACTCACTTATGGGATATACTGTATATATAATGGGAGGGGTGGAGTCACTTATGGGATATACTGTATGTATAATGTGAGGGGTGGAGTCACTTATGGGAGATACTGTATATATAATGTGAGGGGTGGACTCACTTATGGGATATACTGTATATAATGTGAGGGGTGGACTCACTTATGGGATATACTGTATATATAATGTGAGGGGTGGAGTCACTTATGGGATATACTGTATATATAATGTGAGGGGTGGACTCACTTATGGGAGATACTGTATATAATGTGAGGGGTGGACTCACTTATGGGATATACTGTATATATAATGTGAGGGGTGGAATCACTTATTGAAGATACTGTATATAATGTGAGGGGTGGAGTCACTTATGGGATATACTGTATATATAATGTGAGGGGTGGAGTCACTTATGGGATATACTGTATATATAATGTGAGGGGTGGAGTCACTTATGGGATATACTGTATATATAATGTGAGGGGTGGACTCACTTATGGGAGATACTGTATATAATGTGAGGGGTGGACTCACTTATGGGAGATACTGTATATATAATGTGAGGGGTGGAGTCACTTATGGGAGATACTGTATATATAATGTGAGGGGTGGAATCACTTATTGAAGATACTGTATATAATGTGAGGGGTGGAGTCACTTATGGGAGATACTGTATATATAATGTGAGGGGTGGAGTCACTTATGGGATATACTGTATATATAATGTGAGGGGTGGACTCACTTATGGGAGATACTGTATATATAATGTGAGGGGTGGACTCACTTATGGGAGATACTGTATATATAATGTGAGGGGTGGACTCACTTATGGGAGATACTGTATATATAATGTGAGGGGTGGAGTCACTTATGGGAGATACTGTATATAATGTGAGGGGTGGACTCACTTATGGGATATACTGTATATATAATGTGAGGGGTGGAGTCACTTATAGGATATACTGTATATATAATGTGAGGGGTGGACTCACTTATGGGAGATACTGTATATATAATGTGAGGGGTGGACTCACTTATGGGATATACAGTGTATATATAATGTGAGGGGTGGAGTCACTTATGGGAGATACTGTATATAATGTGAGGGGTGGACTCACTTATGGGATATACTGTATATATAATGTGAGGGGTGGAGTCACTTATAGGATATACTGTATATATAATGTGAGGGGTGGACTCACTTATGGGAGATACTGTATATATAATGTGAGGGGTGGAGTCACTTATGGGAGATACTGTATATATAATGTGAGGGGTGGAATCACTTATGGGAGATACTGTATATAATGTGAGGGGTGGACTCACTTATGGGAGATACTGTATATATAATGTGAGGGGTGGAGTCACTTATGGGATATACTGTATATAATGTGAGGGGTGGACTCACTTATGGGATATACTGTATATATAATGTGAGGGGTGGACTCACTTATGGGATATACTGTATATATAATGTGAGGGGTGGACTCACTTATGGGATATACTGTATATATAATGGGAGGGGTGGAGTCACTTATGGGATATACTGTATGTATAATGTGAGGGGTGGAGTCACTTATGGGAGATACTGTATATATAATGTGAGGGGTGGAGTCACTTATAGGATATACTGTATGTATAATGTGAGGGGTGGAGTCACTTATGGGATATACTGTATATAATGTGAGGGGTGGACTCACTTATGGGAGATACTGTATATATAATGTGAGGGGTGGAGTCACTTATGGGATATACTGTATATAATGTGAGGGGTGGACTCACTTATGGGAGATACTGTATATATAATGTGAGGGGTGGAGTCACTTATAGGATATACTGTATGTATAATGTGAGGGGTGGAGTCACTTATGGGATATACTGTATATAATGTGAGGGGTGGACTCACTTATGGGAGATACTGTATATATAATGTGAGGGGTGGAGTCACTTATGGGATATACTGTATATAATGTGAGGGGTGGACTCACTTATGGGAGATACTGTATATATAATGTGAGGGGTGGAGTCACTTATAGGATATACTGTATGTATAATGTGAGGGGTGGAGTCACTTATGGGATATACTGTATATAATGTGAGGGGTGGACTCACTTATGGGAGATACTGTATATATAATGTGAGGGGTGGAGTCACTTATGGGAGATACTGTATATAATGTGAGGGGTGGACTCACTTATGGGATATACTGTATATATAATGTGAGGGGTGGAGTCACTTATAGGATATACTGTATATATAATGTGAGGGGTGGACTCACTTATGGGAGATACTGTATATAATGTGAGGGGTGGACTCACTTATGGGATATACTGTATATATAATGTGAGGGGTGGAGTCACTTATAGGATATACTGTATATATAATGTGAGGGGTGGAGTCACTTATGGGAGATACTGTATATAATGTGAGGGGTGGACTCACTTATGGGATATACTGTATATATAATGTGAGGGGTGGAGTCACTTATAGGATATACTGTATATATAATGTGAGGGGTGGACTCACTTATGGGAGATACTGTATATATAATGTGAGGGGTGGACTCACTTATGGGATATACAGTGTATATATAATGTGAGGGGTGGACTCACTTATGGGAGATACTGTATATATAATGTGAGGGGTGGAGTCACTTATGGGAGATACTGTATATATAATGTGAGGGGTGGAATCACTTATGGGAGATACTGTATATATAATGTGAGGGGTGGAGTCACTTATGGGAGATACTGTATATAATGTGAGGGGTGGAATCACTTATGGGAGATACTGTATATAATGTGAGGGGTGGAATCACTTATGGGAGATACTGTATATATAATGTGAGGGGTGGAGTCACTTATGGGATATACTGTATATAATGTGAGGGGTGGACTCACTTATGGGATATACTGTATATATAATGTGAGGGGTGGAGTCACTTATAGGATATACTGTATATATAATGTGAGGGGTGGACTCACTTATGGGAGATACTGTATATATAATGTGAGGGGTGGACTCACTTATGGGATATACTGTATATATAATGTGAGGGGTGGACTCACTTATGGGATATACTGTATATATAATGTGAGGGGTGGACTCACTTATGGGAGATACTGTATATATAATGTGAGGGGTGGACTCACTTATGGGATATACTGTATATATAATGTGAGGGGTGGACTCACTTATGGGATATACTGTATATATAATGTGATGGGTGGAGTCACTTATGGGAGATACTGTATATATAATGTGAGGGGTGGACTCACTTATGGGATATACTGTATATAATGTGAGGGGTGGAATCACTTATGGGAGATACTGTATATATAATGTGAGGGGTGGACTCACTTATGGGATATACTGTATATAATGTGAGGGGTGGACTCACTTATGGGATATACTGTATATATAATGTGAGGGGTGGAATCACTTATGGGTGATACTGTATATAATGTGAGGGGTGGACTCACTTATGGGATATACTGTATTTCCTTATCGTCCCAAGGCAGCACACAGATGGGATATTTCATCCCCCAGTCTCCAACCTAGGACCGTCCACCTAGCAAGATAATTAAGAAATTAGCATAGTTAATTGCTGACCTGATAAGAACCCCCTCCTACAGATCACACCTGTGTTTAATTTTGTCCTCATTCCACCAGGAGATGTTCCACCTGCTCCTGCTACCTGTGGTTTTCCCTTTGTTTTGGATGTTTCTGGACTTACAGATCTTCTGATCAGCCTTGCGGGGTCCTGGCTGCAACGCAATTAAGTGCCGGTGCAGTATCCTGGCCATGACCTGGTCTCAGAGTATATTTTGAGCTTTATGCTTTACCAGTGCGGGGTCCTGGTAATACCTGTGTCAGTGTCCTGATATGAGCCATAAGCCAGCGCGGGGTCCTGGCCGACTCATACTGGTTCCGAGATGTTCCGTGTGCCCATCGCTTATCTCAGCCCTGCGGGGTCTTGGCTGCAACTTTTTGAAGTAAGTATTTGTCAGTGTGGGGTCCTGGCTGTTCCCTGCCATCAAATTTTTCCTGCTGGTGCAGTATCCTGGCAGAGGCAGATGGCAGGGATATGACCGGTGCAAGGTCCCGGTTTGAGGTAATGATGGATGATTAAATATTTAGGTAACCAGTGCAGTATCCTGGATAAATCATTCTGAACCTTTGGCTGATGTCATATTCCAGCCCTGTTTTGCCCTTCTATTATGCTGGTGAAGTATCCTGGCTGGGCTCCCTATACCTGACTGCCGTTGAAGTATCCTGGCGTATCGGTACCTTGCTTATGCCGGTGGAGTATCCTGGCGTATCGGTACAGCTGTCTCCTTGTGACGGTTCGGTCTGTCATCACTTCGGATGTCTGGATCTGGTCTGCTCCACAGTATATCCGGTGCTGGGTCCTGGTGAAGACTGGAAATCTCCATGAGGAGCAAATGTTTCCTACACTTGCTGGCATCAGGTATGTTTCACGCTTAGGGGTTCCCTGGCATTAATAACATTACCCATCACATGGTCCTGCCAGCAGATATGTCCTTAAACCCTTTGCAGATTTCTCTCACCAGAATTATGGCTATAGCCGCTGTATTGCTTAAATGATGTGCACAATGGGTTTTACATTGTGTCTATCTTGCTGTTCTGCAAATCCATCATGAGAATCATGGCGACCGTCTTTTGCGCTGCATTCTGGTAAATTGTATGCAGTGACGTCGCTTCAGGAATAAAGATAAGTATCTTATCTATACTGTTGTAAGACATTTAGACTGCATAAGGCCTGTAATGCCTGTGGATACACTATTGCTCTCTGTGGTCAGCCATCCAGTCTGTGTATAGCCTGTGGTACTTGTTGTTACAGGCTATTGCTCTCTGTGGTCAGCCATCCAGTCTGTATATAGCCTATAGTGCTTGTTGTTACAGGCTATTGTTCTCTGTTGTCAGCCATACAGTCTGTATATAGCCTGTAGTGCTTGATGATACAAGCTATACTCTGTGGTCATCCATCCAATCTGTATATGGCCTGTAGTGCTTGTTGGTTCAAAATATTGCTCTCTGTGGTCAGCCATCCAGTCTGTATAAAGCCTATTGTGCTTGTCACAAGCTAGTGCTCGCTGTTTTCAGCCATTAAACTGCATAAGACCTGTAGTGCTTGTTGATACAAGCTTTGCTCTCTGTTGTCAGCCATCCAATCTGTATATAGCCTGTTGTGCTTGCTACAGGCTATTGCTCTCTGTTCAGCCATATAGTCTGCTTAAACCTGCAGTGCTTGCTATTGTTCCCTGTTATCAGCCATCCAGTCTGTATATTAGATGTATGGCTGGGTGTTGCGGGGCTTGGCCCCTGACATGCCGGGATGGCCTTTGTCTGTCTTGGTGTTCTGGGAGTTGTGGTTGTGGACACAAGCTGTTGCTCTCTGTTTTAAGCCATGTAATCTGGTGGCCGTGGTGACTCTGGGTGTTACGGAGCTGTGGCTCCTTGCATAACGGGATGGCCTTTGTCTGTCTGGGTGTGCTGGGAGTCGTGGTTTTTGGCATCTGAGGACTCTGATATAGTCTGTATAGAGCCTGTTATACTTGTGAATACAAGTTATTGTTCTGTTAACCATATTGTCTGCATGTATGGTGTGTATGTATGTGTGTATGTATATGTATATATATATATATATATATATATATATATATATATATATATTTATTATGCTGTAGATACAAGCTGTTGCTCAGCCATATAGTCTGCAGGTATCATTTATCCTGTTATATGTAGTGCTTGTATCCATATAGTCCTTATGTAGCATGTAACCTATGCATATAATATGTAGTGCTTGTATCCATATAGTCTGTATGTACCTCTATATAATATGTAGTGCTTGTATCCATATAGTCTGTATGTACCTCTATATAATATGTAGTGCTTGTATCCATATAGTCTGTATGTACCTCTATATAATATGTAGTGCTTGTATCCATATAGTCTGTATGTACCTCTATATAATATGTAGTGCTTGTATCCATATAGTCTGTATGTACCTCTATATAATATGTAGTGCTTGTATCCATATAGTCTGTATGTACCTGTATATAATATGTAGTGCTTGTATCCATATAGTCTGTATGTACCTCTATATAATATGTAGTGCTTGTATCCATATAGTCTGTATGTACCTCTATATAATATGTAGTGCTTGTATCCATATAGTCTGTATGTACCTGTATATAATATGTAGTGCTTGTATCCATATAGTCTGTATGTACCTCTATATAATATGTAGTGCTTGTATCCATATAGTCTGTATGTACCTGTATATAATATGTAGTGCTTGTATCCATATAGTCTGTATGTACCTGTATAAAATATGTAGTGCTTGTATCCATATAGTCTGTATGTACCTGTATATAATATGTAGTGCTTGTATCCATATAGTCTGTATGTACCTGTATATAATATGTAGTGCTTGTATCCATATAGTCTGTATGTACCTCTATATAATATGTAGTGCTTGTATCCATATAGTCTGTATGTACCTGTATATAATATGTAGTGCTTGTATCCATATAGTCTGTATGTACCTGTATAAAATATGTAGTGCTTGTATCCATATAGTCTGTATGTACCTGTATATAATATGTAGTGCTTGTATCCATATAGTCTGTATGTACCTGTATATAATATGTAGTGCTTGTATCCATATAGTCTGTATGTACCTGTATATAATATGTAGTGCTTGTATCCATATAGTCTGTATGTAGCATGTACCTGTGTATATAGCTACTGCTCTCTGGTAGCAATCTAGTCGGCATGAAGTCTGTTGTGCCTGACATAGTCTTCATAGTCTGTATTACTGTGGTGAATACAACCTGTGGCTCACTATACTCCCTGTGAATACGACCTATTGTTCACTTAATCATATAGGCTGTATTAACCCTATAGTGCCTATGAATACAACCCTTTCCCTGTGGTCAGTCTTAGTCTGCATAGAAAGTGTAGATCTTGTAAATTCGAGCTGCTCCTGTTGTCAGCTATATATTGGGTGAAGGTTGTAGTACTTAGATATACAGATTGTTACTCTGTTATCAGCCTTGTTTAGAGGGGTATTTTCCTTACTCTTTAGTTCGGCTTTGTTGCCTATCTATGTTGCAGATAACGTCTAACCGCACATTATAGATATAGATATATATATATATATATATATATATATATATATATATATACGCCCTGTATACTGTCTTATGGGTCATTTCTTGTGTATAGGGCCCTGGGTCAGGGTCTCTTATTTTTATAGCTGGACCTGGCACCAATATGTTTCTACCACCATCTGCTCTGGTGGTTCTGTGGTTGTCATCTCTATCATGTACTAATATATATTTTTCTCTTACAGATGTCAGGCCCTTCAGATGGAGCCTCTGTGTAAGAATACATAGGTCTGATCCGTGTAATATATGCCAGAAATCTTCTTCCTGCTCATCTTTGGCTCAGGAGTAGCAGATCTGTTAATAGATATCATTACATTATAGGCATCTAACTTAAGTAGATTCCTTTCCATGGGTCTGATTAACATCAAGCAGATGACTTATACATTATCAGTTAAAGCTTCAGCTTCTAGTTTGGCACATGACAGTCAACATGATAGTAGATATTCACATCTTTAAATATAGACTTTACTGTTCTAAACGATTTATTCGTCTTCTCTTTGTTCCAGGTCCATTCTTGAAGGAAGAAGTTGTAATGGTTTCCATAAGATCTGTCTTCTTAACTCAAGGATCAGGCTTGTTGTCCATGTGGTGCTCATCTCCACAGAGTCTTAAGCTCTTTGTTGTCTTGTCTCTGGTCCAATGATATTATGAAGTGTCTATTGGGATAGTAGCAGATCTGTCTCCAGATGGCTCATGTGGTGCTGTACTCTAAGCATGGCGGTTTACAAGCAGTAATTCTTCTTCTTTTCCAGAAGGTTCATAGTTTAATTCTTTACTTTTATCACCAGAATAATTCCAACCATCAACTCCGGGTCTCTTGTTGAGGATTGCGGATTGAGTGTCTTTTGTACTGAGGAGACGTTCACCATCTCACTTCTGCTACATGATTTTGTTTTGGACAAAGAGCCACTTCAGAGATAATCAACAGGAGATCCTCCGGTCCGGTTGTCGGTTTTCCTTCTAGCTTCTGGCATAATGAAAGGTGGTAATTTTTAGTACGCCATCTTCATATCAAAGTGGATCTCTAAAGAGAATACATTCCGCACTGGACATGTGGCGGACTTTGTAGCAGTTTGACCATATCAAAGAAATCTAGTCCTGATGATGATCCACAAGAAAACAACAACCAGTCCATACTACAAGTCTATTAGGATTCAGCAAAGTTTATCCTAGAATCTTAAAGCCACATAATAGTTTTAATGTGAGAGAAGAGACTATACCATCAAAGTGTGACTCGAACCTCTTCTTGTTAAATCTAGAAGATCCGGAAATACTCTGGTACCTCAGAGTTCATCAGAGAGGTTGTACCTCCATAGGATGCTGATCTACCAGGACGAGATGTTCTCTGCTAGTGAAATAGTTTCTATCAATCTTCTTCATAAGGAAATCTTACAGAAGGTCTTCACTGTATCCATTGTGATGTCTTTCTGTTTGGCTTTCAGAGTCTGGTTATTCCAACCATTGAGTATTTAGGAGAGAATTCTGTAGGCTTCCTCTGCACCAAGATTTACTGTAGACAAAATTCCTATAATCTGTACAACCGGCTTCGATTGAACTGAGATAAAACTCTAATTCCTTCATTGTTGATCCTTTCCTTAGGAAATACAGCTACACTTGAGTCTGTAAGCATCTATTATGAATGATATTCCGCTCTTGAAGAACAATCATATAATGAATACAGTATGTGAAGTCGCCAGGTCCATAGGATTCCATAAAGGGATGAGAAATTTGTATTTGATTTAGAGAATTTCTTTCGTTCTGTAAAGAATCTACCAGAAGGATAGAAGAAATAGTCGTTTTCCTTCATATATCCATGGCCGCTGGCCCTGAACTGTACCTGAAGGCCCGTATTGCAGAACAGTAGAGGAATAATCTGTATTGGATAGTAAGAGGCTCTCGCCTTGTCCTAAACAAAGTGTTGTCTAGCTGAGATCTGCAAATGTTTTGTCCTTCCAGGCCACAAGAGCTTGAAGTTCATAAATCTGAGGTGGAGTTGGGTTTTTCCATCTCGTGATTTGGAGCAAAAATAATTTTTCCTTGTAGTTTCTTCAGTCTCTTCTACCAGTTCAACTTCCTCCTGATAAGCATAGAGGGTCCAAATTTTGAGTCTGTAATGCAGCCTCCTGGTCCATACTGCTATCCTGTGTCAAAGTATAGGCTAGTAATTCAGCCTTTGAGATTGTAGTCCTTTTAGGAATTACCCTCCCTTTGGGTTTCTATGTAAGATCCCATCTGTGTGCTGCCTTGGGACGATAAGGAAAAACAAAATTGTTCTTACCTGTAATTTTGATTTCCTTGAGTCCCAAGGCAGCACACCAATACCCTCCCAATACTATTTTTTTTTTTCTGTAATTCGTCTCTATTTTATTAACACAGGTGTGATCTGTAGGAGGGGGTTCTTATCAGGTCAGCAATTAACTATGCTAATTTCTTAATTATCTTGCTAGGTGGACGGTCCTAGGTTGGAGACTGGGGGATGAAATATCCCATCTGTGTGCTGCCTTGGGACTCAAGGAAATCAAAATTACAGGTAAGAACAATTTTGTTTATATAATTTGAGGGGTGGACTCACTTATGGGAGATACTGTATATAATGTGAGGGGTGGACTCACTTATGGGAGATACTGTATATATAATGTGAGGGGTGGAGTCACTTATGGGATATACTGTATATATAATGTGAGGGGTGGACTCACTTATGGGAGATACTGTATATATAATGTGAGGGGTGGACTCACTTATGGGAGATACTGTATATATAATGTGAGGGGTGGACTCACTTATGGGAGATACTGTATATAATGTGAGGGGTGGACTCACTTATGGGAGATACTGTATATATGTGAGGGGTGGAGTCACTTATGGGAGATACTGTATATATAATGTGAGGGGTGGAGTCACTTATGGGAGATACTGTATATAATGTGAGGGGTGGACTCACTTATGGGAGATACTGTATATATAATGTGAGGGGTGGACTCACTTATGGGAGATACTGTATATATAATGTGAGGGGTGGACTCACTTATGGGAGATACTGTGTATATAATGTGAGGGGTGGACTCACTTATGGGAGATACTGTATATATAATGTGAGGGGTGGACTCACTTATGGGAGATACTGTGTATATAATGTGAGGGGTGGACTCACTTATGGGAGATACTGTATATATAATGTGAGGGGTGGAGTCACTTATGGGATATACTGTATATAATGTGAGGGGTGGACTCACTTATGGGATATACTGTATGTATAATGTGAGGGGTGGAGTCACTTATGGGATATACTGTATATATCATGTGAGGGGTGGACTCACTTATGGGATATACTGTATATATAATGTGAGGGGTGGACTCACTTATGGGAGATACTGTATATATAATGTGAGGGGTGGACTCACTTATGGGAGATACTGTATATATAATGTGAGGGGTGGACTCACTTACGGGAGATACTGTATATATATTGTGAGGGGTGGACTCACTTATGGGATATACTGTATATAATGTGAGGGGTGGACTCACTTATGGGAGATACTGTATATATAATGTGAGGGGTGGACTCACTTATGGGAGATACTGTGTATATAATGTGAGGGGTGGACTCACTTATGGGAGATACTGTATATATAATGTGAGGGGTGGACTCACTTATGGGAGATACCGTATATATAATGTGAGGGGTGGAATCACTTATGGGATATACTGTATATATAATGTGAGGGGTGGAGTCACTTATAGGATATACTGTATATATAATGTGAGGAGTGGACTCACTTACGGGAGATACTGTATATATAATGTGAGGGGTGGAGTCACTTATGGGAGATACTGTATATATAATGTGAGGGGTGGGCTCACTTACGGGATATACTGTATATATAATGTGAGGGGTGGAGTCACTTATGGGAGATACTGTATATAATGTGAGGGGTGGACTCACTTATGGGAGATACTGTATATATAATGTGAGGGGTGGAATCACTTATGGGAGATACTGCATATATAATGTGAGGGGTGGACTTACTTATGGGAGATACTGTATATATAATGTGAGGGGTGGAATCACTTATGGGAGATACTGTATATATAATGTGAGGGGTGGACTTACTTATGGGATATATTGTATATACCGTATATACTCGAGTATAAGCCGACCCGAGTATAAGCCGAGACCCCTAATTTCAACCCAAAATCCCAGGAAAAGTTATTGACTCGAGTATAAGCCTAGGGTGGGAAATACCTCATCCCCCCCCTGTCATCATCCAGACCCGTCATTAACATCCTCATCATCCCCTTGTCATCATCCCACACATCCCCCCTTCATCATCCCCTTGTCATCATCCCACACATCCCCTTATCCCACACATCCCCCCTTCATCATCCCCTTGTCATCATCCCACACATCCCCCCTTCATCATCCCCTTGTCATCATCCCACACATCCCCCCTTCATCATCCCCTTGTCATCATCCCACACATCCCCTTATCCCACACATCCCCCCTTCATCATCCCCTTGTCATCATCCCACACATCCCCCCCCTTCATCATCCCCTTGTCATCATCCCACACATCCCCTTATCCCACACATCCCCCCTTCATCATCCCCTTGTCATCATCCCACACATCCCCTTATCCCACACATCCCCCCTTCATCATCCCCTTGTCATCATCCCACACATCCCCCCCCCCCCTTCATCATCCCCTTGTCATCATCCCACACATCCCCCCTTCATCATCCCCTTGTCATCATCCCACACATCCCCCCTTCATCATCCCCTTATCCCACACATCCCCCCTTCATCATCCCCTTGTCATCATCCCACACATCCCCTTATCATCCCACACATCCCCCCTTCATCATCCCCTTGTAATCATCCCACACCCCCCCCCTTCATCATCCCCACCCCCCTTCATCATCCCCACACCCCCCCCCCCCTTCATCATCCTCTTCTCATCATTCGCCCTCAGTGGTCTTCAACCTGCGGACCTCCAGAGGTTTCAAAACTACAACTCCCAGCAAGCCCGGGCAGCCATCGGCTGTCCGGGCTTGCTGGGAGTTGTAGTTTTGAAACCTCCGGAGGTCCGCAGGTTGAAGACCACTGCGGCCTTCAACATCATCCAGCCCCCTCTCACCCCCTTTAGTTCTGAGTACTCACCTCCGCTCGGCGCTGGTCCGGTCCTGCAGGGCTGTCCGGTAAGTAGGTGGTCCGGTGAGGAGGTGGTCCGGGCTGCTATCTTCACCGGGGGCGCCTCTTCTCCGCGCTTCCGGCCCGGAATAGAGCCGTTGCCTAGACAACGACGTATCTGCGTCGTTGTCAAGGCAACGTGACTATTCTGAGGCCGGGCCCGAAGCGCTTAGAAGAGGCCTCCCCGGTGAAGATAGCAGCCCGGACCACCTCCTCACCGGACCACCTCCTTACCGGACAGCCCTGCAGGACCGGACCAGCGCCGAGCGGAGGTGAGTACTCAGAACTAAAGGGGGTGAGAGGGGGCTGGATGATGTTGAAGGCCGCAGTGGTCTTCAACCTGCGGACCTCCGGAGGTTTCAAAACTACAACTCCCAGCAAGCCCGGACAGCCGATGGCTGCCCTGGCTTGCTGGGAGTTGTAGTTTTGAAACCTCTGGAAGTCCGCAGGTTGAAGACCACTGCGGGTGGGGGAGTTCACTCGAGTATAAGCCGAGGGGGGTGTTTTCAACACGAAAAATCGTGCTGAAAAACTCGGCTTATACTCGAGTATATACGGTATAATGTGAGGGGTGGACTCACTTATTGAAGATACTGTATATATAATGTGAGGGGTGGACTCACTTATGGGAGATACTGTATATATAATGTGAGGGGTGGACTCTCTTATGGGAGATACTGTATATATATAATGTGAGGGGTGGACTCTCTTATGGGAGATACTGTATATATATAATGTGAGGGGTGGACTCACTTATGGGAGATACTGTATAAATAATGTGAGGGGTGGAGTCACTTATGGGAGATACTGTATATATATAATGTGAGGGGTGGACTCACTTATGGGAGATACTGTATATATAATGTGAGGGGTGGAGTCACTTATGGGAGATAATGTATATAATGTGAGGGGTGGACTCACTTATGGGATATACTGTATATATAATGAGGGGTGGAGTCACTTATGGGATATACTGTATATATAATGTGAGGGGTGGACTCACTTATGGGAGATACTGTATATATAATGTGAGGGGTGGACTCACTTATGGGAGATACTGTATATACAATGTGAGGGGTGGACTCACTTATGGCAGATACTGTATATATAATGTGAGGGGTGGACTCACTTATGGGAGATACTGTATATAATGTGAGGGGTGGACTCACTTATGGGAGATACTGTATATATAATGTGAGGGGTGGACTCACTTATGGGAGATACTGTATATAATGTGAGGGGTGGTGTCACTTATGGGATATACTGTATATATAATGTGAGGGGTGGAGTCACTTATGGGATATACTGTATATAATGTGAGGGGTGGACTCATTTATGGGAGATACTGTATATATAATGTGAGGGGTGGAATCACTTATGGGAGATACTGTATATATAATGTGAGGGGTGGACTCACTTATGGGAGATACTGTATATAATGTGAGGGGTGGTGTCACTTATGGGATATACTGTATATATAATGTGAGGGGTGGAGTCACTTATGGGATATACTGTATATAATGTGAGGGGTGGAGTCACTTATGGGATATACTGTATATAATGTGAGGGGTGGACTCACTTATGGGAGATACTGTATATATAATGTGAGGGGTGGACTCACTTATGGGAGATACTGTATATATAATGTGAGGGGTGGACTCATTTATGGGAGATACTGTATATATAATGTGAGGGGTGGAATCACTTATGGGATATACTGTATATATGTGAGGGGTGGAATCACTTATTGAAGATACTGTATATAATGTGAGGGGTGGACTCACTTATGGGATATACTGTATATATAATGTGAGGGGTGGACTCACTTATGGGAGATACTGTATATATAATGTGAGGGGTGGAGTCACTTATGGGAGATACTGTATATAATGTGAGGGGTGGATGATATTCGTGGACAGAAGTCGTCTGTCATGATCTCATATATGGCTCTTCGCTCCCTTGCACGGACCGGGTGCAGAACGTTATCCTGCAATCTGTTCACTTCACCGCAATATGATCCGTCATGTCGCCTGCCACCTAGAGACCCAGAATCTATGTCAGACAGATGGCAAAGCTCTCAAGCCTCAGTATGGTTGACACTCGATCTTAATAAGGTCTGTTGGTACTTAGAGGCTGTGCCCCGACCACTACTCATACCCTGCAGTACATGATCACGTCTATAAGGAAGGCATAACATTTGTGGCTTTCCTGGTACCCGCAATATAAACCTGCGCTGCCATGTGGCATGCCCCAGAATATATACCAAAAAAATGGCACAACTTATTTTCCCTATGCATTGTCCACAGGTTAAAGGGGTACTCCGGTGGAAAACTTTTGTTTTTTAAAATCAACTGCTGTTAGAAAGTTAAACAGATTTGTAAATTACTTCTATTAAAAAATCTTAATGCTTCCAGTACTTATTAGCTGCTGAAGACTACAGAGGAAATTCTTTTCTTTTTGGAACACCGGCTCTCTGCGATTTAAAGGGCCAGTGCGCCACTGATTGGCGCCTGGCCCGATTAGTGCTCACACCTGTGCCCTTTCTATATAACCTCACTTCCCCTTCCCAGCATTGCCGGATCTTGTTGCCTTGTGCCAATGAAAGCGTTTCCTTGTATGTCCCAAGCCAGTGTTCCAGACCCTCTGCCGTTGCCTCTGACTACGATCCTTGCTGCCTGCCCTGACCTTCTGCTACGTCCGACCTTGCTCTTGCCTAATCCCTTGTACCGCGCCTGTCTCAGCCGTCAGTTGGGGTTGAGTCGTTATCGGGTGGAACGACCTGGGGGTTACCTGCCGCTGCAAGTCCATCCCGCTTTGCGGCGGGCTCTGGTGAAAACCAGTAACCCCTTAGACTCCGTTCCCCTGGTACGGCCCACGTCATCACCCCACTGATAGGATCCACCACCAGTATCCTCACAGTATCCGGATCCTGACAGTAGATCCGGCCATGGATCCCGCTGAGGTCCCGCTGCCAGTTGTCGCTGACCTTACCACGGTGGTCGCCCAGCAGTCTCAACAGATAGCGCAACAAGGACAACAGCTGACCCAACTGACTGTCATGCTGCAACAACTCCTGCCACAGCTTCAGCAACCATCTCCTCCGCCAGCTCCTGCACCTCCTCCGCAGCGAGTGGCCGCTCCCAGCCTCCGCTTGTCCCTGTCGGACAAATTTGATGGGGACTCTAAACTATGCCGTGGTTTTCAATGTTCCCTACACTTGGAGATGATTTCGGACCAATTTCCCACAGAATGGTCTAAGGTGGCGTTCGTGGTTAGTCTACTGTCTGGGAAGGCCCTGTCATGGGCCACACCGCTCTGGGACCGCAATGATCCTGTCACTGCCACTGTCCAGTCCTTCTTCGCTGAGGTTCGTAGTGTCTTCGAGGAACCAGCCCGGGCCTCTTCTGCCGAGACTGCTTTGCTGAACCTTGTCCAAGGAAGTTCTTCTGTGGGCGAATACGCCATCCAATTTCGTACTCTCTCCTCTGAATTATCCTGGAACAATGAGGCCCTCTGCGCGACCTTCAAGAAAGGCCTATCCAGCAACATCAAGGATGTACTGGCCGCACGAGAAATTCCTGCTAACCTGCACGAACTTATCCATTTGGCCACCCGCATTGACATGCATTTTTCTGAAAGACGCCAGGAGCTCCGACAAGAGAAGGACTTTGTTCGCACCAGGCGATTTCTCTCCCCGGCTCCTCTCTTCTCAAGTCCAATGCAATCTGTCCCTGTGCCTTCTGCCGAGGAGGCTATGCAAGTGGACCGGTCCCGCCTGACCCTACAAGAGAGGACTCGCCGCCATAACGAAAATCTATGCCTGTACTGTGCTAGTACCGAACACTTCCTAAAAGACTGTCCTATCCACCCTCCGCATCAGGAAAAACGCACTCCGATTCCGCACAAAGGTGAGACAGCTCTAGGTGTGAATTCTGCTTCTCCACGTCTTACTGTGCCTGTGCGGATTTCTCCCTCTGCTAACTTCTCCTTCTCAGCTGTGGCCTTCTTGGATTCCGGTTCTGCAGGAAATTTTATTTCGGCCTCTTTCGTTAATAGGTTCAACATCCCAGTGACCAGTCTCGTCAGACCACTCTACATCTCTTCAGTCAATGGAGAAAGATTGGACTGCACTGTGCGTTACTGCACAGAACCCCTGTTAATGTGCATTGGACTGCATCACGAAAAAATTGAATTTCTTGTCCTACCCAACTGCACCTCTGAAATTCTCCTCGGCTTGCCATGGCTCCATCGTCATTCTCCTACCCTTGACTGGACCACCGGGGAGATCAAGAGATGGGGTTCTTCTTGTCTCAAACAATGCCTCACGTCTGCTCCCGTCAGTCAAACCCCTGTGGCTCCTCCTATACCAGGTCTACCCAAGGCTTACCTGGACTATGCTGATGTTTTCTGTAAAAAGCAAGCAGAGACTTTGCCACCTCACAGGCCTTATGACTGCCCTATTGACCTCCTTCCTGGTACTACTCCACCCCGGGGCAGGATCTATCCTCTGTCCGCCCCTGAGACTCAAGCCATGTCTGACTACATCCAGGAAAATTTTAAGAGGGGTTTCATTCGCAAGTCCTCATCCCCTGCCGGAGCGGGTTTCTTCTTTGTTTCGAGAAAAGGTACCCTACAGCCATGTATTGACTACCGCGGTTTAAATAAAATCACCATCAAAAACCGCTATCCCCTGCCTCTAATCTCGGAACTCTTTGACCGCCTTCGTGGCGCCATCATCTTCACTAAATTGGACTTAAGAGGCACATATAATCTCATTCGCCTCAGGAAAGGGGATGAGTGAAAAACCACATTTAATACCAGAGACGGACATTTTGAATATTTTGTTATGCCCTTTGGGCTCTGCAACGCCCCTGCAGTCTTCCAGGACTTCGTTAATGAAATATTTCGGGACTTGTTATATACCTGTGTTGTGGTTTACCTGGACGACATCTTGATTTTCTCCTCTAGTCTAGAGGAACACCGTCGTCATGTCCGCCTAGTGCTCCAGAGACTCCGCGAAAATTAACTGTATGCCAAAATGGAGAAATGTCTCTTTGAATGCCAATCTCTTCCATTCCTAGGTTACCTAGTCTCTGGCCAGGGACTTCAAATGGACCCAGACAAACTGTCAGCGGTTTTAGATTGGCCACGCCCTTCTGGACTCTGTGCTATCCAACGCTTATTAGGATTTGCCAACTACTACCGACAGTTTATTCCCCATTTTTCCACCATTGTGGCTCCGATTGTGGCCCTAACCAGGAAGAATGCCAACCCTAAGTCCTGGCCTCCTCAAGCGGATGAGGCCTTCAATTGCCTCAAAACTGCCTTCGCTTCTGCTCCAGTACTGTCCAGACCTGATCCATTGAAACCCTTCTTGCTGGAAGTGGACGCCTCCTCAGTCGGAGCCGGAGCCGTACTCCTCCAAAAAAAACTCTACCGGACATTATATTACTTGTGGTTTCTTTTCTAAAACCTTCTCTCCGGCAGAAAAAAATTACTCCATTGGTGATCGTGAACTTCTGGCCATCAAGCTAGCTCTCGAAGAATGGAGGCATCTACTGGAAGGTTCCAAACACCCCATTGTCATCTACACTGCTCACAAGAATCTCTCGTATCTCCAGTCTGCCCAACGTCTGAACCTTCGCCAGGCAAGGTGGTCGTTGTTTTTTGCCCGCTTTAACTTCGAGATTCACTTTCGTCCTGCTGACAAAAACGTCAGGGCTGACGCCCTTTCACGTTCCTCTGATGCTACCGTATCTGACGCCCCTCTACAACACATAGTACCTCCTGAGTGCCTGGTCTCCTCTGCTCCAGCTTCTATTAGGCAAACTCCTCCTGGAAAGACCTTTGTCCCTCCACGCCAGCGCCTCAAGATCCTCAAGTGGGAACATTCCTCTCACCTCGCTGGCCACGCTGGCGTCAAGAAGTCCATCCAACTTATTTCTCGTTTATATTGGTGGCCTACGCTGGAGGGTGATGTCGCTGATTTCATTCGGGCCTGTACTGTTTGTGCCCGGGACAAGACCCCTTGCCAGAAGCCTGCTGGACTCCTCCTTCCTTTACCTGTTCCTGAGCAACCATGGTCTCAAATTGCCATGGATTTTATTACGGATCTGCCTGTATCCCATGGCAACACCGTCATCTGGGTGGTCGTTGATCGTTTCTCCAAAATGGCACATTTCATTACGCTTCCAGGTCTTCCTTCTGCGCCACAGTTGGCGAAGCAATTTTTTATGCATATTTTTCGCCTTCACGGGCTTCCCACGCATATCGTCTCGAATAGAGGCGTCCAATTTGTATTGAAATTCTGGAGAGCTCTCTGTAATCAATTAAAAATAAAATTCCATTTTTCGTCCTCCTATCATCCCCAATGCAATGGGCAAGTAGAGAGAGTTAACCAGATCCTTGGTGACTATTTGCGACATTTTGTTTCCTCCCGCCAAGACGATTGGGTCGACCTTCTACCCTGGGCTGAATTCTCGTACAATTTCAAAAACTCTGAATCCTCCGCCAAATCCCCGTTCTTTGTGGTGTACGGCCGTCACCCTCTGCCCCCCCCCCCATTCCCACTTCTTCTGGATTGCCTGCCGTTGATGAAGTTACCCGGGATTTCTCTATCATCTGGAAGGAAACTCAAAAGTCGCTCCTACTGGCCTCGTCTTGTATGAAGAGACATGCCGATAAAAAGAGAAGAACTCCTCCTGTCTTTGCTCCTGGGGACAAAGTGTGGCTCTCTGCCAAGTATATCCGTTTCCGCGTTCCCAGCTATAAGCTGGGACCACGTTATCTTGGACCTTTTAAAATCAAGAGTCAAATCAATCCTGTCTACTACAAACTTCTTCTTCCCCCTTCTCTCCGTATTCCTAACTCTTTTCATGTTTCTCTTCTCAAACCTCTTGTTCTTAACCGCTTCTCCCCCAAGGTTGTCCCTCCAGCTCCTGTCTCTGGCTCCTCCGATGTCTTCGCTGTTAAGGAAATCCTCGTGTCCAAAATGGTCAGAGGTAAAAAAAAAATTCTCGTAGATTGGGAGAATTGTGGCCCCGAAGAGAGGTCTTGGGAACCCGAGGATAATATCCTCGACAAGGAGCTCATTCACAAGTTTTTGGGTTCCAAACAGAGGGGGATACCCAAGGGGGGGGGTACTGTTACGCCGTGGCATTCACCTTCTTGCAGCGCCCCGGTCAGACCCGCTGACCGGGAGCACTGCATTAATGTTACCGGCGGGGATGCGACCCAGTCTCCTCACCCGTCCTGTTCCCCGACGGCTCTGTCCCGGCGTGCGCGGCCCCGCTCCCTAGGGCGCGCGCGCGCCGGCTCTCTGCGATTTAAAGGGCCAATGCGCCACTGATTGGCGCCTGGCCCAATTAGTGCTCACACCTGTGCCCTCTCTATATAACCTCACTTCCCCTTCCCAGCATTGCCGAATCTTGTTGCCTTGTGCCATTGAAAGCGTTCCTTGTATGTCCCAAGCCAGTGTTCCAGACCCTCTGCCGTTCCTTGCTGCCTGCCCTGACCTTCTGCTACGTCCGACCTTGCTCTTGCCTAATCCCTTGTACCGCGCCTGTCTCAGCCTTCAGTTGGGGTTAAGTCGTTATCGGGTGGAACGACCTGGGGGTTACCTGCCGCTGCAAGTCCATCCCACTTTGCGGCGGGCTCTGGTGAAAAACAGTAACCCCTTAGACTCCGTTCCCCTGGTACGGCCCACGTCATCACCCCACTGACACAGAGGATCCACCACCAGTATCCTCACAGTATCCGGATCCTGACACTCCTACTCTGGACAGTTCTTAAAATGGACAGAGATGTCAGCAGAGAGCACTGTGCTCGTGATGTCAGCAGAGAGCTCTGTGTTCCAAAAAGAAAAGCATTTCCTCTGTAGTATTCAGCAGCTAATAAGTACTGGAAGGATTAAGATTTTTTTAATAGAAGTAATTTACAAATCTGTTTACCTTTCTGGCACCAGTTGATTTAAAAAAAAAAAAAATGTATACACCGGAGTACCCCTTTAAACACATCCCCATATAATATTATGGGACAACTTGGATCACAATATGTCCATTCCTGTCCTGGCTCAGAGATAAGTGGCTCCAAAAGTATTTGGCACCTGCTTATCCAGGGTTTCCTAACCAGGGTGCCTCCAGCTGTTGCAAAACTACAACTCCTAGCATGCCCGGACAGCCAAAGGCTGTCCTGGCATACTGGGAGTTGTAGTTTTGCACTTGCTGGAAGCACTTTGGTTGTGAAAAACTGCCCTATGTAAATAATACCGTCAATGGGGACGGCACATGTCCATGCGGTCATAGCACTGAATTATTACAGCAGCGTCTGCTTCTGTAGTGTGCCTGGGTTTCCTTTGTCTGGGACAAATATTCAGTTTACGTCTTTAGTCTTTTATTTAATATACCGTACTTCATAAGAAAATGTTATTTCCTTTTCATAGAAATCGTGGCTTATGAAAAAGACCACTAGGGGTCCCCATACCATTCAGAACTTTATCATGTCCAGCTGCAGCATCATCTGTGTCCCAGCTAAGGCACAGACATGGACAAAGTCCAGTACGTGAGGGCTGGACCAGCACTCCTCTGTGCTCACTCCTATCAGACTGCAGCATGAAAACAGAGAGGAGGGGGTTATAGAGCAGCCTGCAGTGATTGGATGAGGAGACCCAGCACAGCAGACTCAAGGAGAGAGTGAAGGCATGGTGAGGGAGGACACCCACCCCTCCAAAGCACAGGATGACAAACCAAGTGAGCAACAGATAGAAGGTATTTGTGAGAGAAATATAGGTTCTAGACACAGAAAAATTATTTAGAAATCATGAGAATCACTATAGAGGGGTGGTCTCATATTTGGGTTAGCTGTAGTGGAAAGGTTATAAAAAGCAGTCTCAGTGTAGTTAACCATTTCCATGACTGGTATGTGATATTGGTGTGTGGGCTTTAGCTACCAGGTATCGTATCCATGCCGCCGGGCCGGTGTACTGAAAATGTCTGTGTTTTGATACAGAATGTGATAGATGACTCAGCACTTTTCAGTGCTGGACTAGGACTGTTTTATTGGCTGACATGCGCACACCCTCCCTCCACCATTGGTTCTTGGGGTTCTCTTCAGTGTGTGTTAGGCTCCCTCAGCCGGAGGATGTCACCTGCTGTGATAGCACAAGCGCTGCGTCTGGTAGTTCATTCATTCCCCGCTATGGGGATCGCGCTTGCAGGGGACAAGCTGACAGCGGGAGGATGTCTCCTCCCGCTGTTAGCCCTAATGCTGCGGCCGACAGTTCATTCATTCCTTGCTATACCTGCTTTTACTCTCCGATCCACGAGAGTGGAGATCATGGAAAAGGAAGGAAGGAATATGTGATTTGTACCCCACAGACGCAGGGCTTCTGTTCCCCATCCCAGATCAGGGATAGGAGAACAGAAGCTATCAGCTTGTCCCCCGCAAGCGCCATCCCCACATCGGGAATTCAGTGAAGTGTGACACGTGGGCGCAGCGAAGTGTGACACACGGGTGCACAGGCAAAACAGGCAGTCACCTAGAGCGCCCTCTTGATTGGGGGGGGGGGGGGGTACCACTGCCTGCCACAAGAAAGTTAGACAACCAGCATCCGAACCACTCACTCTGACAACATGGGGCGTGTAAATTTTAACCAATGGGTGGAGTCAGGAGGGCTGCAAAATTAGCTTTTGGCTAGGGTGGTCCTGTGTACCGCTCCTCCCCCAACTGGCAACCTAAAATGATTACCCCCCAACAAAGATCCCACATGAATGGTAGATATGGATCTGTGGATTTCCCATGTACAGATCACTCTGTGGATGTGAAATCCTTTGTCCTCTAGCAGGAAGCATCACATGCAGCGGTGACGCCATCGGATCAGCGGCAGGTGTTTCTTCTTTCTTTAATAAACCCAATTCTCCTCTTTGCCTTTCTTCCAAGGAGAAATAAATCACAGAGTCGTAACGCAGAGACCGCCGCAGATGATTATGGGTTTTATCAATGGAAAAAGAGCCGCGCGATCCTTGGCTTTGCTGTGCTGCTATATGAAGGAGATGTAATCTATGTAATGAAAAAGAATATGGCGGCACGAGAAGGAAGTCACTGAAACACCGGGCACCGCCATAATGATTCTTACTGTATTATTGAATACGGGTATGCTGCAGATTGTTCTGCATGCAAATCCAAAGAGGCAAGTATACAACCCATTTCTAGACCTGCTGCTTTTCTACAACAAAATCCAAAACATTAAAGATTTATTCTGGATTTTGAAATGAATAGGGGAAAATCCTAAGTAAATCCGCAACAAGACAAGATGCTGACTGGGAAAAGAGCCGCATGCTATTCTGCGGATTTTCTGCAGTGGCAATTCGGCATGAAATCAGTGTGAATTTGTGATTGAATATGCAAATATTTAAAATCTGCAGTTGCGCATTTATTAGCAGATTTGCAGGATATCCGCTGTCACGCCCCCTCCATAGGCTTGCATTGGGGGGCGTCCCCGTTGATCGCTAGTAATCAGACCCTTTTCGGGATAACGTCAGTTCCTTGAGTCTTTATAAAAGTCATAATAGTCCTGACGGCAGCTCTCAGACTCCAAGACATTTGTGTCACTCCGTACCTGGACGACTGGCTGGTGAAGGCTGTCCAGAGACCTCCTCAAGAACCATTTGGAGTTAGTGATCCAATTTATACAACAGCTTGGGTTCCTGGTAAACTTCAAAAAATCTCACTTGTCTCCTACACAGAGGATCAACTATCTAGGGTTCACGATAGACTCTCAGGAAATGCGGCTTTTGCTTTCAGAAGCAAGGTCTTCGAAAATAAAGGAATCTATCCAACTTCTGATGTCTCTCAACCGCTCTTCAATAAGATTTGCCATGAAGGTTCTGGGCTCTTGACTTCGGCAATCCAGGCTGTTAATGCAATGGGCCAAGAATCACCATCTTTGACACTAGCTAAAATAAAGGGCTCATCAAATACCAGGGCAGACTGGTTGAGCAGAAACAAAGTTTCCCCGGGCGAATGGGAACTCAACCCGGAAGTTTTCCAACAGCTGACAATGAAGTGGGGAACCCCATCTATGGACTTCATAGCGTCAAAATTCGAAACTTCCAGAATTTTGCTCTCTTGCAAGAGGGGATCGACCGATAGCAGTGGATGGTCTATTAATCAGATAAAACAAGTTAAAGCCATTGCCATTCTTCCATTTTGGCCATGGAGGGCCTGGTTTCATCTCGCGTGGAGTCTTTCGAACAGAGATGTCTGGAAACTGCCGCTTCGCAAAGATCTCCTGTGACAAGCGGGGATGTCCCATTAGGATCTCAGCAGGTTACACCTGACTGCTTGGAACTTGAATTCTCCTCGCTAATATCTCAAGGTCTTTCCAGTGAAGTGGTCAACACTCTTCTTGCTTCAAGAAAGCCGGCTACTCTAAAAGTCTATGCTAGATTATGGAGCCTTTACTCTTCTTGGTGCACCAAGAAATTCCTGAGTCTTGGAGAAGTGGTGTCTCTTCTACAATTTCTGCAGGAAGGATTTAACAAGGGGCTGAAGCCTAACACCTTGAAAGTTCAAGTCATGGCAGTCAATGCTCATCTGAATAGAGTCTCCACAGGTTCAGCTCTGGTGTCCAGATTTTTTAAAGTTATTAGGCTGGGTTCACACTACGATTTGAACTACGGTTCTCGTATATACGGCTGGGAGGAGGGGTGGGCGGGGCTTAATCGCGGCGCCCGCACTCAGCCATATTCGGGAACCATAGTTAATGTATGTCTATGAGCCGACCGGAGTGAACCGCAGCCTCCGGTTGGCTGCTTTTTCGGCCGTATGTGGTCGACCACGTTTTTGCCCGCGGTCGGGAAACCGCATACGGCCGAAAAAGCAGCCAACCGGAGGCTGCGGTTCACTCCGGTCGGCTCATAGACATACATTAACTACGGTTCCCGAATACGGTTGGGTGCGGGCGCCGCGATTAAGCCACGCCCACCCCTCCTCCCATCCGTATACGGGAACCGTAGTTCAAATCGTAGTGTAAACCCAGCCTTAGGAAGATCAGGCCTTTTTTTCATGACCCTATTCCATCCTGGGATCTTCCTCTCGTTCTTAGAAGATTGTGTGTCCCTCCTTTGAACCCGCTTCTTCGGCATCCTTGAAGTTTCTATCGTTCAAGTGTTTTTAATTGCCATTACATTGTTGAGAAGAGTTAGAGTCAGTAATCTTCAGGACCATGCCAGTTTTCCTTCCCAAAGTCACCTAATCGTCTAATATTAATAAGGAAATCATTCTTCCAAATCATTCTTCCAGTTATCTCAGATGACAGTGACTCAGATCTTCAATTGCTGGACGTCAAAAGAATGGTGTTTGGATACCTTAAGAAGTCGGCACAGTTTAGAAAGTTGGAAAGTTTCTTCCTTCAATTTCAGGGTCCAAACAAGGGTAACACAGCAAGTAAAGCCTCCCTGGATCAGTGGATAAGGGATACTATCTGTTTATGCTATGAGGCTGAAGGTATTCAATCTCCTTTGCCAATTCTACCCCTTCTACAGCGACATCATGGGCAGAGAAATGCCATATACCTATGGATCTAATTTGCAAAGCGGCAACTTGGGCTTCTCCATCAACATTTGTGAAACATTACAGGTTGGATGTTACTGCCTCTGAGGAGTCAGCCTTTGGTTTGAGCGTTATCCAAACTGCTGGAAGCCATTAATTTACCCTTTGTTTCTTTACTGCTATGGATCCCCATATGTGTGCCGCCGTAGGACGATCAGGAAGTGGGAAATTTATCTTACGTTAGTTATATTCTTGTACATAGGGGCAGTATTGTAGTAAGTATATTCTTGAACATAGGAGGCAGTAATATAGTAGCTATATTCTTGTACATGGGAGCAGTATTATAGTAGTTCTATTCCTGTATATAGGAGGCAGTATTATAGTAGTTATATTCTTGTATATAGGGACAGTATTATAGTAGTTATATTCTTGTATATAGGGACAGTATTATAGTAGTTATATTCTTGTATATAGGGGCAGTATTATAGTAGTTATATTCTTGTATATAGAGGCAGTATTATAGTAGTTATATTCTTGTACATAGGAGCAGTATTATAGTAGTTATATTCTTGTACATAGGAGGCAGTATTATAGTAGTTATATTCTTGTATATAGGGGCAGTATTATAGTAGTTATATTCTTTTATATAGGAACAGTATTATAGTAGGTATATTCTTGTATATAGGGGCAGTATTATAGTAGTTATATTCTTGTATATAGGAGCAGTATTATAGTAGTTATATTCTTGTATATAGGACCAGTATTATAGTAGTAATATTCTTGTATATAGGAGGCAGTATTATAGTGGTTATATTCTTGTACATAGGAGCAGTATTATAGTGGTTATATTCTTGTTCATAGGAGGCAGTATTATAGTAGTTATATTCTTGTATATAGGAGGCAGTATTATAGTGGTTATATTCTTGTACATAGGAGCAGTATTATAGTGGTTATATTCTTGTACATAGGGGGCAGTATTATAGTAGGTATATTCTTGTATATAGGGGCAGTATTATAGTAGTTATATTCTTGTATATAGGGGCAGTATTATAGTAGTTATATTCTTGTATATAGGAGCAGTATTATAGTAGTTATATTCTTGTACAGAGGAGGCAGTATTATAGTAGTTATATTCTTGTTCATAGGAGGCAGTATTATAGTAGTTATTAATACACATGCATAGAAGGTACAGATGGCTGGATTTATTGAACTTCAGAAAATCTAGATCTATATGGACGCTGCTTTGCTGATTCAGTCTGGGGTGCTCTACGTCCCTTTTAAGCCAAGACAAGTGTGTATAACAGTTCACGTAGGAGTGAAAGGACGGATCACTCACCAGATTTTCCGTATTAAGAACTTCTTTATTCCATATACATTACAATGATACAGGTAAGCAGGTACGTGGGGGGATACAGATGAACGCAGGGTCCACTAGGCGAAAACCTTTTCGTTCCGGTATGGAACTTCTTCCGGCCTCTTATGACCACTTCCTATCGAAAGTTCATATTTAAGACAGGTAAAAAGGGGGAGGGGCATTCACCATGACATACAATACACCTGTGTGCAACTTTAAAAACAATCACATGACCTACAAAAAAAGGGCCGAATTCAGCTCTATCATTTAACCCTAAAGGTTCCAAAGCTCCTGTTCTTAAAATCAATCTAGTTCCCATCTGGATAAGAGTATTATCTCTATTGCTACCATCTTTAGGAATAGGAATTTGCTGAATACCTGCAAACCTTAGGATTTTAGGATGATTGTTGTGTTGTTTTTTAACATGATTGATTAGTTTGGGTACACCTTTGTCAGTTTTTTTGGAATGTAAGTGCTCCCAGAACCTGGTAAACATTTGTCTTTTACTCTTACCTATATAAAAATACCCGCAAGGGCAGCATATACAATATACAACATATGTGCGAGTACACGTAATGGTAACTGTTGTACCTTGATATTTTTGCCTCCTAATGTGAGTGTGTACGTTTTGTGAACAGTATGAACACTGTCCACAGGCATATATGCTGGGTGGTAATGGGTTGGATAACAAATTCTTGTATTTCTCCTGCATTTTTATCTTAGTTTTGTTTTGTTCTTTTTTTTTTTATTATGTCTACTACTGTATGTTTTCGTTTAAATGTGATTAGGGGCTTATTTTTAGCTATGCTAGCTACGTAGTTAGTATGGTCGGAATAAAGATATATACGTCCATCAAGTTCAAAAAAGGAATTGAGGGGAAGGGTTATCCTCATCTTGTTCTAGTAAGTGCCAATTTCTGTATAATGCTTGTTTAAAGGGGTATCCAAAGGATAGGGGATAAGATGCCTGATCGCAGGGGTCCCGCCGCTGGGGACCCCCGTGATCTTCCACGCCGCACGCCGTTAGAATCAGTCCCTGGAGCGTGTTTTCTCCAGGTCTGATTACTGGCGACCACCGGGACAGAGCATAGTGATGTCACGGCTCCGCCCCCCGTGTGACGTCACACTCCGCCCCCTCAATGCAAGCCTATGGGAGGGGGCGTGACGCTGTCACGCCCCCTCCCATAGGCTTGCATTGAGGGGGCGGAGTGTGACGTCACACGGAGGCGGAGCCGTGACATCACTATGCTCCATCCTCGTGGTCAAGATGGACTCAGCCTGAGGACCTCCAGCGGTTCCGGAAGCCGCTAAAGGTGGGTGCTGCATGGTAGATCCCGGGAGTCCTTTGGATAGAGGATAAGATGTCTTAACGCCAAAGTACCCCGTTAATAACGTTATTTAGAGTGGTGTTGGAAAAAGAAAAAGTGAATCTCTTATTCTCCTGCGTGTTGGTTCTAGAATGTTTCCATGACTGCAATAATTCCTGTCTATTTTGGTGTTCTACTTTTTGATATGCCTGTTCTATAATGGAATTGGGATACCCTCGAGCTTTTGGACTCCAATGTGTTAATTCTTTGCAATCTGATAAATTGACTGGATGGAAGGGGGGTGAACTTTTTGAAATGAAGGAGAGTATTCTTAGCTATTGATTTACTTTATCCTGTTATTACTATTTGTTGCTGCTCTACGGTAATGAAAACGAACAAAAATATCAAGGTACAACAGTTACCATTACGTGTACTCGCACATATGTTGTATATTTTATATGCTGCCCTTATAAAAATACCTTATTTTTATATAGGTAAGACTAAAAGGCAAATATTTACCAGGTTCCGCAAGCGCTTATATTCAATAAAAACTGGCAAAGGCGTACCCAAACTCATTAATCATGTTATAGAACAACACAACAATCATCCTAAAATCCTCAGGTTTGCAGGTATTCAGCAAATTCCTATTCATAAAGATGGTAGCAATAGAGATAATTAGGGAGATTTATCAAAACCTGTCCAGATGAAAAGTTGCTGAGTTGCCCATAGCAACCAATCAGATCAATTCCTTCCCGCCTCCAAATATGGCATCAGAATAAATCTCTGGATCAACGTTCTGTCCCTATAAATCTAGTATCCATAACCAGCGATGTTATTATTTTCCAAAAATGCATCCAGACCCCTTTTGAACTCTTTTACAGAGTTCCCCATGACCACCTTCTCCAGGAGAGAATTACTCAGTCTCACTGCTCTTACAGTAAAGAATCCCCTGTCTGTGCTGGTGTAGAAACCTTCTTTCCTGTAGACGTAGAGGATGCCCCCTTGTTATAGATACAGTCCTGGGTATAAATAGATCATGGTAGAGATCTCTGAACTGTCACCTGATATATTTATACATAGTTATTAGGTCGCCCCTAAGCCTTCTTCTTATTTCTAAACTAAATAACCCTAATTCTGATAATCTTTCTGGGTACTGTAGTCCTCCCATTCCCCGTATTACCCTGGTTGCCCGTATTTGAACCCTCTCCAGCTCCACTATATCTTTCTTGTACACTGGTGCCCAGTACTGTACACAGTATTCTATGTGTGGTCTGACTAGTGATTTGTACAGTGGTAGAATTATTTCCTTGTCATGGGCATCTATGCCCCTATTGATGCACCCCATGATTTTATTAGCCTTGGCAGCAGCTGCCTGACACTGATCACTACAGCTAAATTTACTGTTGACTAAGACTCCTAAGTCCTTTTCCATGTCAGTCGTCCCAAGTGTTCTCCCATTTATTACATAATCCCAGCCCGGATTTTTCCTCCCCATGTACATTACCTTACATTTATCAGTGTTGAACCTCATCTGCCACTTCCCAGCCCAATCCTCCAACATATCCAGATCCATTTGTAACAGTGCACTGTCCTCTATAGTGTTTACCGCTTTACAGAGTTTAGTATCATCTGCAAAGATTGCTACTTTACTATTCAACCCCTCTACAAGGTCAATAATGAATATATTAAATAGAACAGGACCCAAGATGGACCCCTGTGGTCCCCACTAGTAACAGTCACCCAATCAGAATAAGTACCATTAATAACCACCCTCTGTCTCCTATCACTGAGCCAGTTACTTACCCCCTTACACACATTCTTCCCCACCCAATCCTTCTCATTTTATGCACCTTGTTTTATGTGGCACCGTATCAAATGCTTTGGAAAAATTCAGATAAATGACATCCAGCGATTGCCCCTGGTCCAGTCTGGAGCTCCCCTCCTCATAAAAGCTGATCAGGTTAGTTTGACAGGACCGATCCCTCATAAATCCATGCTGATATGGAGTCATACCTTTATTTTTATCAAGATATTCCAAAATAGCATCCCTCAGAAAACCCTCAAACAATTTACATACAACGGAGGCTAAACTAACATAACTCACAATACCAAGGAAATTCAGAAAGGATAGTTATTTCGTAAGATGTAAGTTTCCTGCTATGTTTTAGAGCACTCCTCTTTGGCATATATACTGCTTTATTGCTGTTATATTAGTTATTGCGGTAGTTGCCCTTTATACAGATTCCCAGCCCATGACTTCTCCTGATAATTCATCAACCATTGGCATTCGAGCACAAGTCAATATTAATTCCTTTCCTATAAACACATTAAAGTCAGTTTCGCATTCATTATTCCGGGAGGACTTGGCCTCCACCGAGTGTCTCCTATCCAGATGCCTCCTTTAGAAATCTCCAATATGGGCTAGGTAATAAATAAGTAATATTTTGACAAACAGAAGATATTGCTACAGCGCCTCCGGTGGCCTGCTTAAAGGGGTACTCCGGTGGAAACCTTTTTTTTTTTTTTTTTTTTTTTTTTTTTTATCAACTAGTGCCAGAAAGTTAAACAGATTTGTAAATTACTTATATTAAAAAAATCTTAATCCTTCCAGTACTTATTTGCTGCTGAATACTACAGAGGAAATTATTTTTTTTTGGAACACAGAGCTCTCTGCTGACATCATGAGCACAGTGCTCTCTGCTGACATCTCTGTCCATTTTAAGAACTGTCCAGAGTAGGAGAAAATCCCCATAGAAAACATATGCTGCTCTGGACAGTTCCTAAATTGGACAGAGATGTCAGCAGAGAGCACTGTGTTCCAAAAAGAAAATAATTTCCTCTGTAGTATTCAGCAGCAAATAAGTACTGGAAGGATTAAAAATTTTTAATATAAGTAATTTACAAATCTGTTTAGCTTTCTGGCACCAGTTGATTTAAAAAAAAAAAAAAAAAAAAAAAGATTTTCCACCAGAGTACCCCTTTAAGGACAGTGAATTGTTTGAAATGCGTTAGTTTTTACCAAATGTCCAATAAAACTTTAATTCTTATAAATTCTTGAGATGTAAGCCTGTTTATGTTCTTGTTCCACATATGCCCTCGAGTCCAAGGGTTTCTTCACGTGCTCCCAATATACGGAAGCTCACAGTGAAATGAAAGTTGTGCTGGTCTTTTTCAGATGTAATACCCTGACTGATCATATTAGTCACAGTGCCTCCATAACAGAGAGAAGCGTTGTACCCTAAATGTTTATATTAGTCACACTGCCCTTGTAACAAAGAGATGGAAGCTATAGTTCCCTGACTGATTATATGAACGACAGTGCTCCGACTGACCAGATAAGTCACAGTGCCCCCATAACAGAGGGGAGCCACAATGCCCCGACTGATCAGATAAGTCACAGTGCCCCCATAACAGAGGGGAGCCACAATGCCCCGACTGATCAGATAAGTCACAGTGCTCCCATAACAAATGGGAGCTACAGTGCCTTGACTGGTCAGATAAGTCACAGCGCCCCCATAACACAGGGAAGCTACAGTGGCCCTATTGCTTAGATAAGTCACAGTGCCCCTATTGCTTAGATAAGTCACAGTGCCCCTATTGCTTAGATAAGTCACAGTGCCCCTATTGCTTAGATAAGTCACAGTGCCCCGACTGATCAGAGAAGTGACAGCTCCCCCATAACAAGTGTCAGTCACAGTGCCCCTATTGCTTAGATAAGTCACAGTGCCCCTATTGCTTAGATAAGTCACAGTGCCCCTATTGCTTAGATAAGTCACAGTGCCCCTATTGCTTAGATAAGTCACAGTGCCCCTATTGCTTAGATAAGTCACAGCGCCCCCATAACACAGGGAAGCTACAGTGACCCTATTGCTTAGATAAGTCACAGTGCCCCTATTGCTTAGATAAGTCACAGTGCCCCTATTGCTTAGATAAGTCACAGTGCCCCTATTGCTTAGATAAGTCACAGTGCCCCTATTGCTTAGATAAGTCACAGTGCCCCTATTGCTTAGATAAGTCACAGTGCCCCTATTGCTTAGATAAGTCACAGCGCCCCCATAACACAGGGAAGCTACAGTGACCCTATTGCTTAGATAAGTCACAGTGCCCCTATTGTTTAGATAAGTCACAGTGCCCCTATTGTTTAGATAAGTCACAGTGCCCCTATTGCTTAGATAAGTCACAGTGCCCCTATTGCTTAGATAAGTCACAGTGCCCCTATTGCTTAGATAAGTCACAGCGCCCCCATAACACAGGGAAGCTACAGTGACCCTATTGCTTAGATAAGTCACAGTGCCCCTATTGCTTAGATAAGTCACAGTGCCCCTATTACTTAGATAAGTCACAGTGCCCCTATTGCTTAAATAAGTCACAGTGCCCCTATTGCTTAGATAAGTCACAGCGCCCCCATAACACAGGGAAGCTACAGTGACCCTATTGCTTAGATAAGTCACAGTGCCCCCATAACACAGGGAAGCTACAGTGACCCTATTGCTTAGATAAGTCACAGTGCCCCTATTGCTTAGATAAGTCACAGTGCCCCTATTGCTTAGATAAGTCACAGCGCCCCCATAACACAGGGAAGCTACAGTGACCCTATTGCTTAGATAAGTCACAGTGCCCCTATTGCTTAGATAAGTCACAGTGCCCCTATTGCTTAGATAAGTCACAGCGCCCCCATAACACAGGGAAGCTACAGTGACCCTATTGCTTAGATAAGTCACAGTGCCCCTATTGCTTAGATAAGTCACAGTGCCCCTATTGCTTAGATAAGTCACAGTGCCCCTATTGCTTAGATAAGTCACAGTGCCCCTATTGCTTAGATAAGTCACAGTGCCCCTATTGCTTAGATAAGTCACAGTGCCCCTATTGCTTAGATAAGTCACAGCGCCCCTATTGCTTAGATAAGTCACAGCGCCCCTATTGCTTAGATAAGTCACAGTGCCCCCACTGATCAGATAAGTGACAGCTCCCCCATAACAAGTGTCAGTCACAGTGCATCCATATAACAGCACAGTTATTGTAGATTACAAATACCTCCCAAAGTGCCTGTAAAGCAGGGACAAGCACTGTTCTAAGCCCATACAGAAGTGCATTCCCAGCACACTCTACAATAGATGTAGTTTATGTACAGCATTGTCAGACATGTGGCCTTAACCCCTTAGGGGCTCAGCCCATTTTCACCTTAAGTACTCAACCCTTTTTTGCGATTCTGACCACTGTCACTTTATGCATTTGTGGTGTCCCGGTACTGTATTTCATACTGTACCTTGTGTGCTGGGTCCCCAAAGTCAGAGTTCCTTAGTACCGTTGGGGTCCGCTTGCTGAGATAACCCCTAGTCACCTCTTCGTTCCTTAATTATATGTGTTACATGTATAGAATTAGTGTAAATGTATTTATCTATATAGTGTCTGAAGGACCTTAGGTCACATGACTAATGTTTCTACTGTGATGGAATGCTAAAGGACCTTCTAGGTCACGTGAGTAGTCACATGTTCTGGCATAATCCTTTGTGTAAAGGACTGACAGTTGGGATGAACCAATCAGCTCAAGGCCAGCCCCCGCCCATATAAGGGAGCTACCAGCCAATCCTCGCTCTCTTGTTCCTGATCATCTCTAGAGAAGACATCACTCTGTACAATTCTACAAGAGAACTTAGGCCTGAAGCTTAACAATCCCACAATTTACTAACCGTGAGTTACTAAATCAAATCCCTGCTAAAGCTTGCGTGACTGCTGGACCTAAAACCAATCCCCTAAATCTAGAGGAACAGCATAAATCAATCTCCAGAGCTTAGACTCACAAGGTCCCAACCAACTGTCAGGATCCTCATAGACTGTACATATGTAAAGACTGTTCCTGTTTTACCTCTGCATAAAATCTGCAGTAACGTTTCCTACAGTTTTCTGAATCTCCGGTTGTGGACAATCATTTATTCCTCCCTATCATTCTTGGGACGAGTGGTGATAGGACAAGTATATATTGAGGAGCCCTCACCCTGGCGTCACGACAGTTAAGAGTTAAGCCAGCACCCTTTCATCACTGCACAGCTACACCCCATATACCCTATACCCCCACGAGCTTAACACATAGCAATAACTCTCGGCATCAGAATAAAAGGTAAAAGCATCCCAGATTGTTTTTTCATGACATATTCTACTTTAACATGGTGGTAAATTTTCTTTGTTAATTGCATCCATTCTTGGTGAAAAATTTCATAAATTTTTTAAAAAATTTTGACTTTTTCTAACTTTGAAACTCTCTGCTTGTAAGGAAAATGAATATTCCAAATAAATGTTATATTGATTCACAAATACAATATGTCTACTTTATAATTGCATCATAAAGTTGACATGTTTTTACTTTTTGAGGACATTAGACGGCCTCAAAGTATAGCTGCAATTTTCTAAATTTTCATGAAAAATTCTAAATCTGAATTTTTCAGGGACCAGTTAAGTTTGAAGTGGATTTGAGGGGCATTTCTGTGAAAAATACCCCATAAATTACCCCATTATAGAAACTGAACCCCTTAATTACCCCATTATAGAAAACAACAGAAAGTTTGTTAACCCTTTAGGTGTTTCACATGAACAGCAGCAAAGTGGAGGAAAAAAAATCTAAATCTCAATTTTTTTACACTTACATTTTCATGTAGCCCAATTTATTTCATTTTTACAAGGGTTATAAGGAGAAAAAAGCCCCCCAAAACTTGGTAAAGTATGGTAAATACCTCATGTTGACATAAAGTGTTCTGCGGGCTCACAACATGGCTCATGAGGGAGAGAGCAAGTGTGGGATTTTGGAGGGCGAATTTTGCCATCATGGTTTGTGGGGGTACAGTGATCCTTGACACCTCACAGGTGTTTGACAGGTTTGCGTTGAAGTTGGATGTGAAAATGAAAAATTAGATTTTTTACAATAAAATGATGGTGTTACTCCAAATTTTTTACTTTCACATGGAGTAATAGGAGAAAATGGACCCCAAAATTTGAAGCCCAATTTCTCCCGAGTAAGGAAATACCCCATATGTGGATGTAAAGTGCTCTGCTGGCGCACTACAGGTCTCAGAACAGGAGGAGCGCTATTGGGCTTTTGGAGAGAGAATTTTACTATAATGGTTTTTGGGGGGCATGTCGCATTTAGGAAGCCCCCATGGTACCAGAATAGCAACAAAAAAAAACTCCACATGGCACACTATTTGGGGAACTGCACCCCTCAAGGAATTTAACAAGGGGTATAGTGCGGCTTAACACCCTACAGGTGATTGACAAACTTTTGTTAAAGTGGGATGTGAAAATGTAAAATTAGATTTTTTTCACCAAAATGCTGGTGTTACCCCAAATTTTTCCTTTTCACAAGGGGTAATAGGAGAAAATGTCTCCCAAAATTGTAATCACATTTCTCTTGAGTAAGGAAATACCTCACATGTGGATGTAAAGTGCTCTGTGGGTTCATTAGAGGGCTAAGAAGGGAAGGAGCGACATTGGGCTTTTGGAGAGCGAATTTTTGGTGGGCATTTCGTATTTGGGAAGCCCTCATGGTGCCAGAACAGCAAAAAAACAAAACAAAAAACAACAACACATGGCACACTATTTGGGAAAATACATCCCTGAAGAAATGTAACAAGGGGAATAGTGAGAATTAACAAATCTGTTTCACTTTCTGGAGCAGGTTGATATATAAAAAAAAGTTTTAACCCCATATGGTTCGAAATGCGTTGGAGTTTCTGCTATACTTTTACCCTAATTTTGGTTTTCAACTTATTTTTTAATATGTGAATTAAACATTGGACTTTTAACACACATTTTTTGGGAGCTGGATTCTGTTCCTTTTGGTCAAGCATCTGTTCACACCAAGAACGCGGTTGGATGTCAAATCCGTGCTCCCTCATTCGAAGTACCTATATGGCAGCGAGCTGTTTTTTTTTTCATATATATATTTTTTTTCATACTGACTTTCTTTGATCCCTGTATATACCGTATTTATCGGGGTATACCACGCACCGGCCTATAACACGCACCCTCATTTTACCAAGGATATTTGGGTAAAAAAAGTTTTTTACCCAAATATCCATGGTAAAATGAGGGTGCGTGTGTGCGCGTGTATACCCCGATAAACCCCCAGGAAAGGCAGGGGGAGAGAGGCCGTCGCTGCCCGCTTCTCTCCCCCTGCCTTTCCTGGGGTCTAGAGCGCTGCTGTCGGCCCTTCTCACCCCCTGGCTATCGGCGCCGCTGCCCGTTCTGTCCCCCTGACTATCGGTGCCGGCCGACAGCCAGGGGGAGAGAAGGGGCAGCTGCACCCATTGCCGGCGCCGCTGCCCCGTTGCCTCCCCCATCCCCGGTGGCATAATTACCTGGGTCGGGTCCGCGCTGCTGCAGGCCTCCGGCGTGCGTCCCCTGCGTCGTTGCTATGCACGGCGCGGCGCACTGACGTCATGCGCCGCGCCGTTCAGCGCATAGCAACGACGCCGGGGACGCACGCCGGAGGCCTGCAGCAGCGCGGACCCGACCCAGGTAATTATGCCACCGGGGATGGGGGGAGGCAACGGGGCAGCGGCGCCGGCAATGGGTGCCGCTGCCCCTTCTCTCCCCCTGGCTGTCGGTGCCGCTTCTCTCCCCCTGGCTATCTGCGCCGGCAATGGGGCGCCCGTACCGATAGTCAGGGGGACAGAACGGGCAGCGGCGCCGATAACCAGGGGGTGAGAAGGGCCGACAGGAGCGCTCTAGACCCCAGGAAAGGCAGGGGGAGAGAAGGGGGCAGCGACGGCCTCTCTCCCCCTGCCTTTCCTGGGGGTGTATCGGCGTATAACACGCACACAGACTTTAGGCTAAAAATTTTAGCCTAAAAAGTGCGTGTTATACGCCGATAAATACGGTAGTTATTTATACTGTGAAGATACAGTATAAGAAGCCGGAGTGCACAAAACTGTCTTCACCTCGGACTGTGCCTGGCAGGAGTCCAAAGGAAGACAAGTTTGGAGAAGTGACTGGATCCAGGATGTAAGGGACCACCCCCAGAACCACCTTCTAAGGTGTCAGTGGAGAGTTACATACATACGAGCGGACACGTCTATTTATACCCGGGTTACCATCATTTGCCGGGAATGTCTGGAATGTAACTACATTGTGCAATAGCTCTAATGACATCTCCATCCGTCTCACTGAAGCTCAGCCCCAGTGTTTCCTCATTTTCACATGAGTTCTTAAAGGGGTATTCCAGGAAAAAACATTATTTTTTTTTAGATCAACTGGCTCCAGAAAGTTAAACAGATTTGTAAATGACTCTTCTATTAAAAAAAATCTTAATCCTTCCAAGAATTATCAACTGCTGAAGTTGAGTTGTTCTTATCTGTCTCGAAACAGTGCTCTCTGCTGACATCTCTGTCTGTCTCGGGAACTGCACAGAGTAGAAGAGGTTTGCTATGGAGATTTGCTTCTACTCTGGACAGCTCCCGAGACGCGTCTCATCAGAGAGCACTTAGACAGAAAAGAACAACTCAACTTTGGCAGCTCATAAGTACTGAAAGGATTATGATTTTTTTTTATAGAAGTCATTTACAAATCTGTTTAACTTTCTGGAACCAGTTGATTTATATATATATAAAAAAGTTTTTTCCTGGAATACCCCTTTAAGAAAAATTCCAAACTGGATCTTGACTGGGGGCATAATAGTGGGAGGGGCATTTGGTCCCCGGTTGCAAAGGGGCCTTTGCCTTCTGTCCCATAAAAAGACACCTGTATTATGAATTACACATGGTAAGTGGGGGTCCTGTTGAGGATTTTGCATTGGGTCCCAAAGCTTCATGTTTTGCCTGTAATCTTGCCCTTAGAGGAACATCTTCTGCTGTGGTGACCCAGTACAGAATATAGAATCCTTCCCGCCCTGTGTGGCGGATGTTACACTCAGTATCCATCTTGGGCTCACACTACTCAGGACTCAAATATCATAATGTTATGTCATGGTTAAAGGGGTACTCCGGTGGAAAACATTTTTTTATTTAAATCAACTGGTACCAGAAAGTTAAACAGATTTGTAAATCACTTCTATTAAAAAATCTTTACCCTTCCAGTACTTTTTAGCAGCTGTATGCTACAGCGGAAATTCTTTTCTTTTTGAATTTCTTTTTTGTCTTGTCCACAGTGCTCTCTGCTGACACCTGATGCCCGTATCAGGAACTGTCCAGAGCAGGAGAAAATCCCCATTGCAAATCTATGCTGCTCTGGACAGTTCCTGACACGGACAGAGGTGTCAGCAGAGAGCACTGTGGACAAGATAAAAAAAGAAAATCAAAAAGAAAAAAAATTACTCTGTAGCATACAGCTGCTAAAAAGTCCTGGAAGGGTAAAGATTTTTTTTAATAGAAGTCATTTACAAATCTGTTTAACTTTCTGGCACCAGTTGATTTAAAAAAAAAAAAAATGTTTTCCACCGGAGTACCCCTTTAACCCCTTAACGACGCAGGACGTATATTTACGTCCTGCGCCGGCTCGCCGCGATCCCGCATTATATCGCGTCGTTCCCGGCGCTAATCAACGACCGGGACCCGCGGCTAATACCACACATCGCCGATCGCGGCGATGTGCGGTATTAACCCTTTAGAAGCGGCGGTCAAAGCTGACCGCCGCTTCTAAAGTGAAACTGAAAGTGACCCGGCTGCTCAGTCGGGCTGTTCGGGACCGCCGCGGTGAAATCACGGCATCTCGAACAGCTGATCGGACACCGGGAGGGCTCTTACCTGCCTCCTCGGTGTCCGATCGACGAATGACTGCTCCGTGCCTGAGATCCAGGCAGGAGCAGTCAAGCGCCGATAATGCTGATCACAGGCGTGTTAATACACGCCGGTGATCAGGATGAGAGATCAGTGTGTGCAGTGTTATAGGTCCCTATAGGATAACAATGATCAGTGTGTGCAGTGTTATAGGTCCCTATGGGACCTATAACACTGCAAAAAAATTTAAAAAAAATAAAACAGTGTAAAAAAAATAAACATATGTGGTATCACCGTGTGCGTAAATGTCCGAACTATAAAAATATATCATTAATTAAGCCGTACGGTCAATGGCGTACGCGCAAAAAAATTCCAAAGTCCAAAAAAGCGTATTTTGGTCACTTTTTATACCATTAAAAAAATTTATAAAAAGTGATCAAAAAGTCCGATCAAAACAAAAATCATACCGATAAAAACTTCAGATCACGGCGCAAAAAATTAGTCCTCATACCGCCCTGTATGTGGAAAAATAAAAAAAGTTATAGGGGTCAGAAGATTACATTTTTAAACGTATAAATTTTCCTGCATGTAGTTATGATTTTTTCCAGAAGTCCGACAAAATCAAACCTATATAAGTAGGGTATCATTTTAACCGTATGGACCTACAGAATAATGATAAGGTGTAATTTTTACCGAAATATGCACTGCGTAGAAACGGAAGCCCCCAAAAGTTACAAAATGGGGTTTTTTTTTCGATTTTGTCGCACAATGATTTTTTTTTTCCGTTTCGCCGTGCTTTTTTTGGGTAAAATTACTAATGTCACTGCAAAGTAGAATTGGCGACGCTAAAAATAAGCCATAATATGAATTTTTAGGTGGAAAATTGAAAGGGTTATGATTTTTAAAAGGTAAGGAGGAAAAAACGAAAGTGCAAAAAATGGAAAAACCCTGAGTCCTTAAGGGGTTAATGTATTGGTATTTTCTGCGTACCTGTTGCTTTAAGCCTGTTAAACCTTAGAAACCCTGTTGTTAGGGGAGTGTGCATGAGGTGAACCATGTGACTTGTCAGCCCAATGGAAGCGCTTCAAATCTGCCCCTTATATAGTGTAGAGTAGAGATGAGCGAACTTACAGTAAATTCGATTCGTCACAAACTTCTCGGCTCGGCAGTTGATGACTTATCCCGTATGAATGAATTCAGCTTTCCGGTGCTCCCGTGGGCTGGAAAAGGTGGATACAGTCCTAGGAGACTCTTTCCTAGGATTGTATCCACCTTCCAGCCCACCGGAGCACCTGAAAGCTGAACTCATTTACGCAGGATAAGTAATCAACTGCCGAGCCGAGAAGTTCGTGACGAATCGAATTTACTGTAAGTTCGCTCATCTCTAGTGTAGAGGAAGCTTCAAGTCTAATCCTGCAAAAACGCATCTTCCACAGGATATCCCCAGTGCCCAGGTGAAAGTCAAAGCCTAGGCCAGTGGTCTCCAACCTGTGGACCTCCAGATGTTGCAAAACTACAATTCCCAGCATGCCCGGACAGCCAACGGCTGTCCGGGCATGCTGGGAGTTGTAGTTTTGCAACATCTGGAGGTCCGCAGGTTGGAGACCACTTCCCTAGGGGTAAGCACTAAAGTCCTGGTGATCCAAGTCAGTCATACAAGTCACTTAAATCAAGCATGGGTTGCCATACAGCAAGTCAGTCATATACAGCCCAATCAACTACAAGTCCCAGCAAGGCAACAAGCTTCCAAGGTTCACCCTACACCACCTTTATACCAGTATGAGCTGTAACAGATTTTACCATCTATCCTGCCTCGGAAAAGCCAGTTATCTGAAACCTTGCGTCGGAGTAGTTATTGCCCCGTGCCTGGCACAGGACCTCGGACGGTGTATAGGATAACCGTACCCTGGCGTCACGAAAAGGTTAATTGCACATTACCCTCACCCGAAACCACAATGCCACGTTATGCACCAGTTATAGAGGATTGGGCAGACTAGATGGGCCAAATGGTTCTTATCTGCCGACACATTCTATGTTTCTGAGCCGTGTAAGGAACAAGGGCCTCTGTGCGACCGCATATTAAGGGGCGTTTCTTTAATTTAGTTTTTTTTTTTTTTTTTTGGGTCATTTCAGCCCACATCATACCACCACCAGGGTGACACTGCATCATATAAGGCTAAAAACATCCCACACCATACTGCCATATAGTTCCAAGACAACACTGCCTTACAGAGCCAACAGAATACCGCCATATAGGACCCAAATACTATGTAATATCCTTAAAGGAGTACTCCAGTGGAAATTTTTATTTTATTTTTATTTGTTAAATCTACTGGTGCCAGAAAGTTAAAAAGATTTGTAAATGACTTCTATTTAAAAATCTTAATCCTTCTAGTACTTATCAGCTGCTGTATGCTGTATTTCTTTTCTGTCTGACCACAGTGCTCTCTGCTGACACCTCTGTCCATGTCAGGAACTGTCCAGAGTAAGAGCAAATCCCCCATAGCAAACCTATCCTGCTCTGAACAGTTCCTGACATGGACAGAGGTGTCAGCAGAGAGCGCTGTGGTCAGACCGAAAAGAAATTCATAAATAAAGAAACTTCCTCTGTAGTAAACAGCAGCTGATAAGTACTGGAAGGATTACGTTTTTTAATAGAAGTAATTTACAAATAGGTTTAACTATCTGACACCAGTTGATTTAAATAAATAAATAAATAAATAAATATATATACATATATATATATATATATATATATATGTTTTCCACTGGAGTACCCCTTTAAACATAACATAATACCCCCAAAATAGTCCCGAAATAATATGGAATATTCTTTCAGAGACAACATAACAGCACCATATAGTGCCCAAATAATATATAATACCCTTACAGAACCAATGGAATACCACCATATAGTGCCCAAATAATATATAATATCCTTACAGAACCAATGGAATACCACCATATAGTGCCCAAATATATAATATTCTTACAGAACCAATGGAATACCACCATATAGTGCCCAAATAATATATAATATCCTTACAGAACCAATGAAATACCACCATATAGTGCCCAAATATATAATATTCTTACAGAACCAATGGAATACCACCATATAGTGCCCAAATAATATATAATATCCTTACAGAAGCAATGAAATACCACCATATAGTGCCCAAATAATATATAATATCCTTACAGAACCAATGGAATACCACCATATAGTGCCCAAATAATATATAATATCCTTACAGAACCAATGGAATACCACCATATAGTGCCCAAATAATATATAATATCCTTACAGAACCAATGGAATACCACCATATAGTGCCCAAATATATAATATCCTTACAGAACCAATGGAATACCACCATATAGTGCCCAAATATATAATATCCTTACAGAACCAATGGAATACCACCATATAGTGCCCAAATAATATATAATATCCTTACAGAACTAATGGAATACCACCATATAGTGCCCAAATATATAATATCCTTACAGAACCAATGGAATACCACCATATAGTGCCCAAATATATAATATCCTTACAGAACCAATGGAATACCACCATATAGTGCCCAAATAATATATAATATCCTTACAGAACTAATGGAATACCACCATATAGTGCCCAAATAATATATAATATCCTTACAGAAGCAATGAAATACCACCATATAGTGCCCAAATATATAATATCCTTACAGAACCAATGGAATACCACCATATAGTGCCCAAATAATATATAATATCCTTACAGAACCAATGGAATACCACCATATAGTGCCCAAATAATATATAATATCGTTACAGAACCAATGGAATACCACCATATAGTGTCCAAATAATATATAATATCGTTACAGAACCAATGGAATACCACCATATAGTGCCCAAATAATATATATAATATCCTTACAGAACCAATGGAATACCACCATATAGTGCCCAAATAATATATATTATCCTTACAGAACCAATAGAATACCACCATATAGTGGCCAAATAATATATAATATCCTTACAGAACTAATGGAATACCACCATATAGTGCCCAAATAATATATAATATCCTTACAGAACCAATGGAATACCACCATATAGTGCCCAAATAATATATAATATCCTTACAGAACCAATGGAATACCACCATATAGTGCCCAAATAATATATAATATCCTTACAGAACCAATGGAATACCACCATATAGTGCCCAAATAATATATAATATTGTTACAGAAACAATGTAATACGATCATAAAGTGCATAAATAATATATAATATCCTTACAGAACCAATGGAATACCACCATATAGTGCCCAAATAATATATAATATCCTTACAGAACCAATGGAATACCACCATATAGTGCCCAAATAATATATATTATCCTTACAGAACCAATGGAATACCACCATATAGTGCCCAAATAATATATATTATCCTTACAGAACCAATGGAATACCACCATATAGTGCCCAAATATATATAATATCCTTACAGAACCAATGGAATACCACCATATAGTGCCAAAATAATATATAATATCCTCAAAGAACCAATGGAATACCACCATATAGTGCCCAAATAATATATAATATCCTTACAGAACCAATGGAATACCACCATATAGTGTCCAAATAATATATAATATCTTTACAGAACCAATGGAATACCACCATATAGTGTCCAAATAATATATAATATCGTTACAGAACCAATGGAATACCACCATATAGTGCCCAAATAATATATAATATCCTTACAGAACCAATGGAATACCACCATATAGTGCCCAAATAATATATAATATCCTTACAGAACCAATGGAATACCACCATATAGTGCCCAAATAATATATAATATCCTTACAGAACCAATGGAATACCACCATATAGTGCCCAAATAATATATAATATCCTTACAGAACCAATGGAATACCCCCATATAGTGCCCAAATTATATATAATATCCTTACAGAACCAATGAAATACCACCATATAGTGCCCAAATAATATATAATATCCTTACAGAACCAATGGAATACCACCATATAGTGCCCAAATAATATATAATATCCTTACAGAACCAATGGAATACCACCATATAGTGCCCAAATAATATATAATATCCTTACAGAACCAATGGAATACCACCATATAGTGCCCAAATAATATATATTATCCTTACAGAACCAATGGAATACCACCATATAGTGCCCAAATATATAATATCCTTGCAGAACCAATGGAATACCACCATATAGTGCCCAAATAATATATAATATCCTTACAGAACTAATGGAATACCACCACATAGTGCCCAAATAATATATAATATCCTTACAGAACCAATGGAATACCACCATATAGTGCCCAAATATATAATATCCTTGCAGAACCAATGGAATACCACCATATAGTGCCCAAATAATAAATAATATCCCTACAGAACCAATGGAATACCACCATATAGTGCCCAAATAATATAAAATATCCTTACAGAACCAATGGAATACCACCATATAGTGCCCAAATAATATATAATATCCTAACAGAACCAATGGAATACCACCATATAGTGCCCAAATAATATATAATATCCTTACAGAACCAATGTAATGCCACCATATAGTGCCCAAATAATATATAATATCCTTACAGAACCAATGGAATACCACCATATAGTGGCCAAATAATATATATTATCCTTACAGAACCAATGGAATACCACCATATAGTGCCCAAATAATATATATTATCCTTACAGAACCAATGGAATACCACCATATAGTGCCAAAATAATATATAATATCCTCAAAGAACCAATGGAATACCACCATATAGTGCCCAAATAATATATAATATCCTTACAGAACCAATGTAATGCCACCATATAGTGTCCAAATAATATATAATATCGTTACAGAACCAATGGAATACCACCATATAGTGCCCAAATAATATATAATATCCTTACAGAACCAATGGAATACCACCATATAGTGCCCAAATAATATATAATATCCTTACAGAACCAATGGAATACCACCATATAGTGCCCAAATATATAATTTCCTTACACAACCAATAGAATACCACCATATAGTGCCCAAATATATAATTTCCTTACACAACCAATAGAATACCACCATATAGTGCCCGAATATATAATTTCCTTACACAACCAATGGAATACCACCATATAGTGCCCAAATAATATATATTATCCTTACAGAACCAATGGAATACCACCATATAGTGCCCAAATAATATATAATATCCTTACAGAACCAATGGAATACCACCATATAGTGCCCAAATAATATATAATATCCTTACAGAACCAATGGAATACCACCATATAGTGCCCAAATATATAATATCCTTACAGAACCAATGGAATACCACCATATAGTGCCCAAATAATATATATTATCCTTACAGAACCAATGGAATACCACCATATAGTGCCCAAATAATATATAATATCCTTACAGAACCAATGGAATACCACCATATAGTGCCCAAATAATATATATTATCCTTACAGAACCAATGGAATACCACCATATAGTGCCCAAATAATATATAATATCCTTACAGAACCAATGGAATACCACCATATAGTACCCAAATAATATATAATATCCTTACAGAACCAATGGAATACCACCATATAGTGCCCAAATAATATATAATATCCTTACAGAACCAATGGAATACCACCATATAGTGCCCAAATAATATATAATATCCTTACAGAACCAATGGAATACCACCATATAGTGCCCAAATAATATATAATATCCTTACAGAACCAATGGAATACCACCATATAGTGCCCAAATAATATATAATATCCTTACAGAACCAATGGAATACCACCATATAGTGCCCAAATAATATATAATATCCTTACAGAACCAATGGAATACCACCATATAGTGCCCAAATAATATATAATATCCTTACAGAACCAATGGAATACCACCATATAGTGCCCAAATAATATATATAATATTGTTACAGAACCAATGGAATACCCCCATATAGTGCCCAAATAATATATATTATCCTTTCAGAACCAATGGAATACCATCATATAGTGCCAAAATAATATATAATATCCTTACAGAACCAATGGAATACCACCATATAGTGCCCAAATATATAATATCCTTGCAGAACCAATGGAATACCACCATATAGTGCCCAAATAATATATAATATCCTTACAGAACCAATGGAATACCACCATATAGTGCCCAAATAATAAATAATATCCCTACAGAACCAATGGAATACCACCATATAGTGCCCAAATAATATAAAATATCCTTACAGAACCAATGGAATACCACCATATAGTGCCCAAATAATATATAATATCCTAACAGAACCAATGGAATACCACCATATAGTGCCCAAATAATATATAATATCCTTACAGAACCAATGTAATGCCACCATATAGTGCCCAAATAATATATAATATCCTTACAGAACCAATGGAATACCACCATATAGTGCCCAAATAATATATAATATTGTTACAGAAACAATGTAATACGATCATAAAGTGCATAAATAATATATAATATCCTTACAGAACCAATGGAATACCACCATATAGTGCCCAAATAATATATAATATCCTTACAGAACCAATGGAATACCACCATATAGTGCCCAAATAATATATATTATCCTTACAGAACCAATGGAATACCACCATATAGTGCCCAAATAATATATAATATCCTTACAGAAGCAATGAAATACCACCATATAGTGCCCAAATATATAATATCCTTACAGAACCAATGGAATACCACCATATAGTGCCCAAATAATATATAATATCCTTACAGAACCAATGGAATACCACCATATAGTGCCCAAATAATATATAATATCGTTACAGAACCAATGGAATACCACCATATAGTGTCCAAATAATATATAATATCGTTACAGAACCAATGGAATACCACCATATAGTGCCCAAATAATATATATAATATCCTTACAGAACCAATGGAATACCACCATATAGTGCCCAAATAATATATAATATCCTCAAAGAACCAATGGAATACCACCATATAGTGCCCAAATAATATATAATATCCTTACAGAACCAATGTAATGCCACCATATAGTGTCCAAATAATATATAATATCTTTACAGAACCAATGTAATGCCACCATATAGTGTCCAAATAATATATAATATCGTTACAGAACCAATGGAATACCACCATATAGTGCCCAAATAATATATAATATCCTTACAGAACCAATGGAATACCACCATATAGTGCCCAAATAATATATAATATCCTTACAGAACCAATGGAATACCACCATATAGTGCCCAAATAATATATAATATCCTTACAGAACCAATGGAATACCACCATATAGTGCCCAAATATATAATTTCCTTACACAACCAATAGAATACCACCATATAGTGCCCAAATATATAATTTCCTTACACAACCAATAGAATACCACCATATAGTGCCCGAATATATAATTTCCTTACACAACCAATGGAATACCACCATATAGTGCCCAAATAATATATATTATCCTTACAGAACCAATGGAATACCACCATATAGTGCCCAAATAATATATAATATCCTTACAGAACCAATGGAATACCACCATATAGTGCCCAAATATATAATATCCTTACAGAACCAATGGAATACCACCATATAGTGCCCAAATAATATATATTATCCTTACAGAACCAATGGAATACCACCATATAGTGCCCAAATAATATATAATATCCTTACAGAACCAATGGAATACCACCATATAGTGCCCAAATAATATATATTATCCTTACAGAACCAATGGAATACCACCATATAGTGCCCAAATAATATATAATATCCTTACAGAACCAATGGAATACCACCATATAGTACCCAAATAATATATAATATCCTTACAGAACCAATGGAATACCACCATATAGTGCCCAAATAATATATAATATCCTTACAGAACCAATGGAATACCACCATATAGTGCCCAAATAATATATAATATCCTTACAGAACCAATGGAATACCACCATATAGTGCCCAAATAATATATAATATCCTTACAGAACCAATGGAATACCACCATATAGTGCCCAAATATATAATTTCCTTACACAACCAATAGAATACCACCATATAGTGCCCAAATATATAATTTCCTTACACAACCAATAGAATACCACCATATAGTGCCCGAATATATAATTTCCTTACAGAACCAATGGAATACCACCATATAGTGCCCAAATAATATATATTATCCTTACAGAACCAATGGAATACCACCATATAGTGCCCAAATAATATATAATATCCTTACAGAACCAATGGAATACCACCATATAGTGCCCAAATATATAATATCCTTACAGAACCAATGGAATACCACCATATAGTGCCCAAATAATATATATTATCCTTACAGAACCAATGGAATACCACCATATAGTGCCCAAATAATATATATTATCCTTACAGAACCAATGGAATACCACCATATAGTGCCCAAATAATATATAATATCCTTACAGAACCAATGGAATACCACCATATAGTACCCAAATAATATATAATATCCTTACAGAACCAATGGAATACCACCATATAGTGCCCAAATAATATATAATATCCTTACAGAACCAATGGAATACCACCATATAGTGCCCAAATAATATATAATATCCTTACAGAACCAATGGAATACCACCATATAGTGCCCAAATAATATATAATATCCTTACAGAACCAATGGAATACCACCATATAGTGCCCAAATAATATATAATATCCTTACAGAACCAATGGAATACCACCATATAGTGCCCAAATATATAATATCCTTACAGAACCAATGGAATACCACCATATAGTGCCCAAATAATATATAATATCCTTACAGAACCAATGGAATACCACCATATAGTGCCCAAATAATATATATAATATTGTTACAGAACCAATGGAATACCCCCATATAGTGCCCAAATAATATATATTATCCTTTCAGAACCAATGGAATACCATCATATAGTGCCAAAATAATATATAATATCCTTACAGAACCAATGGAATACCACCATATAGTGCCCAAATATATAATATCCTTGCAGAACCAATGGAATACCACCATATAGTGCCCAAATAATATATAATATCCTTACAGAACCAATGGAATACCACCATATAGTGCCCAAATATATAATATCCTTACAGAACCAATGGAATACCACCATATAGTGCCCAAATAATATATAATATCCTTACAGAACTAATGGAATACCACCACATAGTGCCCAAATAATATATAATATCCTTACAGAACCCATGGAATACCACCATATAGTGCCCAAATATATAATATCCTTGCAGAACCAATGGAATACCACCATATAGTGCCCAAATAATATATAATATCCTTACAGAACCAATGGAATACCACCATATAGTGCCCAAATAATATATAATATCCTTACAGAACCAATGGAATACCACCATATAGTGCCCAAATAATAAATAATATCCCTACAGAACCAATGGAATACCACCATATAGTGCCCAAATAATATAAAATATCCTTACAGAACCAATGGAATACCACCATATAGTGCCCAAATAATATATAATATCCTAACAGAACCAATGGAATACCACCATATAGTGCCCAAATAATATATAATATCCTTACAGAACCAATGTAATGCCACCATATAGTGCCCAAATAATATATAATATCCTTAAAGAACCAATGGAATACCACCATATAGTGCCCAAATAATATATAATATCCTTACAGAACCAATGGAATACCACCATATAGTGCCCAAATAATATATATTATCCTTACAGAACCAATGGAATACCACCATATAGTGCCCAAATAATATATATTATCCTTACAGAACCAATGGAATACCACCATATAGTGCCAAAATAATATATAATATCCTCAAAGAACCAATGGAATACCACCATATAGTGCCCAAATAATATATAATATCCTTACAGAACCAATGTAATGCCACCATATAGTGTCCAAATAATATATAATATCTTTACAGAACCAATGTAATGCCACCATATAGTGCCCAAATAATATATAATATTGTTACAGAAACAATGTAATACGATCATAAAGTGCATAAATAATATATAATATCCTTACAGAACCAATGGAATACCACCATATAGTGCCCAAATAATATATAATATCCTTACAGAACCAATGGAATACCACCATATAGTGCCCAAATAATATATAATATCCTTACAGAACCAATGGAATACCACCATATAGTGCCCAAATAATATATATTATCCTTACAGAACCAATGGAATACCACCATATAGTGCCCAAATAATATATATTATCCTTACAGAACCAATGGAATACCACCATATAGTGCCAAAATAATATATAATATCCTCAAAGAACCAATGGAATACCACCATATAGTGCCCAAATAATATATAATATCCTTACAGAACCAATGTAATGCCACCATATAGTGTCCAAATAATATATAATATCGTTACAGAACCAATGGAATACCACCATATAGTGCCCAAATATATAATATCCTTACAGAACCAATGGAATACCACCATATAGTGCCCAAATATATAATATCCTTACAGAACCAATGGAATACCACCATATAGTGCCCAAATAATATATAATATCCTTACAGAACCAATGGAATACCACCATATAGTGCCCAAATAATATATAATATCCTTACAGAACCAATGGAATACCACCATATAGTGCCCAAATAATATATAATATCCTTACAGAACCAATGGAATACCACCATATAGTGCCCAAATAATATATAATATCCTTACAGAACCAATGGAATACCACCATATAGTGCCCAAATATATAATTTCCTTACACAACCAATAGAATACCACCATATAGTGCCCAAATATATAATTTCCTTACACAACCAATAGAATACCACCATATAGTGCCCGAATATATAATTTCCTTACACAACCAATGGAATACCACCATATAGTGCCCAAATAATATATAATATCCTTACAGAACCAATGGAATACCACCATATAGTGCCCAAATAATATATAATATCCTTACAGAACCAATGGAATACCACCATATAGTGCCCAAATATATAATATCCTTACAGAACCAATGGAATACCACCATATAGTGCCCAAATAATATATATTATCCTTACAGAACCAATGGAATACCACCATATAGTGCCCAAATAATATATATTATCCTTACAGAACCAATGGAATACCACCATATAATGCCCAAATAATATATAATATCCTTACAGAACCAATGGAATACCACCATATAGTGCCCAAATAATATATATTATCCTTACAGAACCAATGGAATACCACCATATAGTGCCCAAATAATATATAATATCCTTACAGAACCAATGGAATACCACCATATAGTACCCAAATAATATATAATATCCTTACAGAACCAATGGAATACCACCATATAGTGCCCAAATATATAATATCCTTACAGAACTAATGGAATACCACCATATAGTACCCAAATAATATCTAATATCCTTACAGAACCAATGGAATACCACCATATAGTGCCCAAATAATATATAATATCCTTACAGAACCAATGGAATACCACCATATAGTGCCCAAATATATAATATCCTTACAGAACCAATGGAATACCACCATATAGTGCCCAAATAATATCTAATATCCTTACAGAACCAATGGAATACCACCATATAGTGCCCAAATAATATATAATATCCTTACAGAACCAATGAAATACCACCATATAGTGCCCAAATGTTCATGATGGTATCTATTTGGGTTCATTGTCAGCTCTTCCAGAAACAGATATCACAGAAAAGAATTGTGCCATTATGGCTCTTATGAGGACTGGTGTCACCCACCCTGTCCTGTATTGCTGTCATACAAGGCAGGTTTGTCATTAACGAATATGGGAAAGCTGGGTAGCAGTCCTTAAAGGGGTACTCTGGTGGAAAACATTATTTTTTTTAAATTAGCTGGTGCCAGAAAGTTGAACAAATTTGAACATTACTTCTATTAAAAAATCTTAACCCTTCCAGTATTTATCAGTACTACAGACAAAGTTCTCTAGTTCTTTTCTGTCTGACCACAGTGCTCTCTGCTGACACCTTTGTCCATGTCAGGAACTGTCCAGAGCAGGACAGGTTTGCTATGGGGATTTGGTCTTACTCTGCACAGTTCCTGACATGGACAGAGGTGTCAGCAGAGAGCACATTGGTCAGACTGGAAAGAACCACACAATGTCCTGTGGAGCATACAGCAGCTGATAAGTACTGGAAGGATTAAGATTTTTAAATAGAAATAATTTACAAATCTGTATAACTTTCTGGCACCAGTTGATTTAAAAAATTGTTTTCCACTGGAGTACCCCTTTAAAGACAATTGGGTGGTGTGGAAGTTATAATGATGCCCATATTAGTTGTCACCCAACTTTCCCAGGAACACACTAGGCAGAGGTTATTGTCTGAATGTAAAAGTGTATAATTCAGTGGTCTCCAAACTGTGGACCCCCAAGTTTTGCAAAACTATCAACTCTCAACATGCCCGGACCGCCGCCGGCTGGTATTCCTATAAAGTACGTAGAACAAGCCAAGAAGCTGTCGTCAATACAGGGACTTTATTACTTTTGTCCCTCTAGGACAGTGGTCTTCAAACTGTGGCCCTCCAGATGTTACAAAACTACAATTCCCAGCATGCCCGGACAGCCAACGGCTGTCCGGGCATGCTGGGAGTTGTAGTTTTGTAACATCTGGAGGGCCACAGTTTGAAGACCGCTGCTCTAGGACAGAATTAACCCTGTCAGTACCATAATTGGAAGTGGGTGTAGAGTTAACCCTTTTAGCACTCTAGACCATGATGGGTGCTAGCAATAACCCTTTTCACTGTCCCAGACCACCTGGGATATTGTCCACCGGGGATTAGACCACCAGTAATGTTAGCTTGGACTTATGTACTCTATAAGATCATTAGTGATATTAGTTTTAACTACTTTACTACCCCCAGACCACCAGGGATGTTAACTTTACCCACATCACTACCCCAGACTACCAGGGACACTAGCTTTAACTACTTCACTACCTTGGACCACCAGGGATATTAGCAATAACCACCACTTCACTAACCTAGACCACTAAGAATATTTGCTTCAGCCACTTTATTACCCCAGACCACCAGGGTTATTAGCTTCAACCACTTCACTACCCTAGACCACCAGTCATATAAGCTTTGACCACCACACTAACTCCAGACCATCAGGGACACTAGTTTTACCTACTTAACTATCTCAGACCACCAGGGATATTAGCAATAACCACCACTTCACTAACCTAGACCACCAAGAATATTTGCTTCAGCCACTTTATTGCCCCAGACCACCAGGGATATTAACTTCAACCACTTCACTACCCTAGACCACCAGTCATATAAGCTTTGACCACCACACTAACTCCAGACCATCAGGGACACTAGTTTTACCTACTTCACTACCTCAGACCACCAGGGATAGAAGCTTTAACCAATTCACTATCCAGACCACTAGGGATATAAGCTTCAACCACTTCACTACCCTAGACCACCAGTCATATAAGCTTTGGCCACCACACTAACTCCAGACCATCAGGGACACTAGTTTTACCTACTTCACTACCTCAGACCACCAGGGATATTAGCAATAACCACCACTTCACTAACCTAGACCACCAAGAATATTAGCTTCAACCACTTCACTACCCTAGACCACCAGTCATATAAGCTTTGACCACCACACTAACTCCAGACCATCAGGGACACTAGTTTTACCTACTTCACTACCTCAGACCACCAGGGATATAAGCTTTAACCAATTCACTATCCAGACCACTAGGGATATAAGCTTCAACCACTACACTATCCCCAGACCACCAGAGATACAAGCTTTACCCACTTCGCTTACCCAGACCACCAGGGATATTAGCTTCAACTACCTCACTACCCCAGAACACCAGGGACACTAGTTTTAACTACTTCACTGCCCCAGACCACAGGGATATTAGCTATATTCATTTCACTACATCAGACCACTAGGGATATTAGTTTCAACCACTTTACTACCCCAGACCCCCCAGGGACACTAACTTTAACAACATCCCAACCCCAGACCACCATGGATATTAGTGCCAAGCGCTTCACTACTCTAGGCCATCAGGGATATTGCTTTAACCACTTATGTGTGTTAGCTTATTGTTAGGGACTTTTCAAAGGGTTAGGATTTTGTTCAAACCAAGGTTTTGAGTCTTTTTATTGTTCTTTTTCCATTTAAGTAGGATAACATTTAAGGCTGTGTCTTTGCAGGTAGATCCAGGAACAAAAGGCGCATGTAGGCCATTCAGTTCTATGGGAAAGTTGGGTTATAACACTTGTATAGCTATACAAGTTACAATATTTATTTCTCCAAAAAGATGACTCACAACCAGATTTGCCTTTCAGGACTCTAGGAAAGCTGGGTGGGCTACCAAAGTGTTCTTCATCTTTTTATCTAGTGGTTTCCATCAGCCATATACAACTCCACTTGTACCCGCAGCGTTCCCCACGAGAAGTCGTCCAGCCCGGTTCTGCCGGTAGAGCCGCCTCATAGATTACAGATGGGTGTGATGTGCAGTGAGGTCATTATATAGAGATCCATTAGATGATTCCATAATTGTGGAGATAAATAAGGGAAGAGGGGTCAGATCAAAAATTGGGCTAAAGAGGGGCAGGTAAAGAACAGATATGACACAGGCTGGAGCAGATAAATGTAGTGGACTGAATACCAGACAATGGGAAAGCTCTTTTTTTGCACTCTCACCATGACTAATCGTACAGCACCATCTGTTTCTTTCCAGAACAGCTGCATTCATTTCTCTCCTGGGTCATGTGTTTACTAGCCTGACCCTCTGACATTTACATGGCTTAATGTCCCAAAACAAAGTCAGTCAAGGGTCAGCTGATTTCATGTGAACTACCCAATGACATCATCACCATCAAGATCAGATCCCTCCCGGCAGCTCGCAGACCCCTCCCAGATTTATCTGTATACTGCTGCTGCTATCTCTATTGTATCAGAACATATAGCAGTTATACACCTCACCACCAGCTCTATCTGTATACTGCTGCTATGTCTAAGTGATCAAGATATATAGTAGTTATACACCTCCCCTCCAGCTCTATCTGTATACTGTTGCTATCTCTATAGGATCAGGATATATAGTAGTTATACACCTCCTCTATCTATGGGGGAGATTTATCAAAACCTGTCCAGAGGAAAAGTTGACCAGTTGCCCATAGCAACCAATCAGATCGCTACTTTCATTTTTGAAAAGGCATCTGAAAAATGAAAGAAGCGATCTGATTGGTTGCTATGGGCAACTCGGCAACATTTCCTCTGGATAGACTTTGATAAATCTCCCCCAATGTGTATACTGCTGCTATGTCTATGGTATCAGGATATATAGTAGTTAAACACCTTCCCTCCCTGCTATATCTGCATACTGCTGCTGCTATCTCTATGGGATCAGGATATATAGTAGTTAAACACCTTCCCTCCCAGCTATATCTGTATACTGCTGCTGCTATCTCTATAGGATCAGGATATATAGTAGATAAACACCTCCTTTCCAGCTCTATCGGTATACTGCTGCTGCTATCTCTATGGGATCAGGATATAAAGTAGTTAAACACCTCCTTTCCAGCTCTATCGGTATACTACTGCTGCTATCTCTATGGGATCAGGATATAAAGTAGTTAAACACCTCCTTTCCAGCTCTATCGGTATACTGCTGCTGCTATCTCTATGGGATCAGGATATAAAGTAGTTAAACCCCTCCTCTCCAGCTCTATCTATATACTGCTGCTGCTATCTCAATGGGGTCAGGATATCTAGTAGTTAGTTATACATCTCCCCTCCCAGCTCTATCTGTGCACTGCCGCTGCTATCTCTATTGGATCAGTATTTATATAGAAGTTATATATCTTCCACCCCCCCCCCCCCGGACCTATTATAAGCAATAAGTTGATTGCTTATAATAGATTAACGTAATGCTACTGCATCCATTGATCTATCAGATCGGCGCTCCATTGCTACAGCCTGCCATAGGCAAACTGTACTGACCACTGAGCCACAAAAGACACTGAGGCCAAGGTAAGGTCCAAGGCAATCAGGTACTTTTTTGCGCTTTGAAGGTTTAAAAGTGATAACTTCAAGCACAGACCTGATATGCATAAAAATCCATAAAAGGTGCTAAAAAAAATGCCAAGAAAGACTGTAAAACAAAAACCGTGCATGAAGTTTCAAAGAGTAAAAAAAAATTGAGGGGTTGATTTTTCTTGTACAGGAAGTGTATTTTTGAGCCTAAAATGGTTGTGTAAAACATAGCCTAAAAATACAAAGACCTCATTAGCATAAAATGCATGGAAATCAAAAACCGTGCATAAAAGAGCGCTAAACAGCAACAAAAAAGCCTGAATATTTATGGCTCATTTATTTATGGAGGCAAGCCTCCAGCTGTTTCAAAACCACAACTCCCAGCATGTACTGACAGACCGTGCATCCTGGGAGTTGTACTTTTGCAACAGCGTGAGGCACACTGGTTGGTAAACCTTCAGTTAGGTTCTGTTACTTAACTCAGTATTTTTCAACCAGTGTGCCTCCAGCTGTTGCAAAACTACAACTCCCAGCATGTACTGATCGCCGAAGGGCATGCTGGGAGATATAGTTATGCAACAGTTGGAGGTTACGCAACTACAACTCCCAGCATGCCGAGACAGCTGTTTGCTGTTTGGGCATGCTGGGATTTGCAGTTTTGCAACATCTGGAGGGCTACAGATTATAGACCACTGCACAATGATCTCCAAACTTTGACCCTCCAGATGTTGCAAAACTTCAAATCCCAGCATGCCCAAACAGCTGTTTGAGCATGCTAGGAGTTGTAGTTTTGCAAGATCTGGAGGGATACAGTTTAGAGACCACTGTATAGTGGTATGTATTGTGGGTGGGCAGGACGGGGAAAACGAAAGTTAACCCCCCCCCCCGCCCCCGATCTGCTATTGGTCGTCGCTTCTGACAACCAATAGCAGGGATAGGAGGGGTGGCACCCCTGCCACCTCACTCCTATCCCTTCAGGGCGATCGTAGGTGTCTTAAGACAACCGCAATCCCCCTTATATTCCGGGTCACCATAGACCCATATGACCCGGAATCGGCGCAAATCGCAAGTGTGAATTCACTTGCGATTTGCGCCGATCGCCGACATGGGGGGGTCTGATGACCCCCCTGGGCATTTGCACGGGGTGCCTGCTGATAGATATCAGCAGTAACCCCGGTCCGGACCCCGCCCGGCGGGGACCGAAATTCCCACGGGCGTATGGATACGCCCTTCGTCCTTAAGTACCAGGACGCAGGGGCGTATGCATACGCCCTTCGTCCCCAACAGGTTAAAACTTTTTCTTTTTTAATCAACTGATGCCAGAAAGTTAAACAGATTTGTAAATTACTTCTAATTAAAAAATCTTAATCCTTCCAGTACTTATTAGCTGCTGAATACTACAGAGAAAATGGTTTTCTTTTTGGAACACAGAGCTCTCTGCTGAATCACGACCACAGTGCTCTCTGCTGACATCTCTCTCCATTTTAAGAGCTGTCCAGAGTAGGAGAAAATCCCCATAGCAAACATATGCTGCTCTGGACAGTTCCTAAAATGGACAGAGATGTCAGCAGAGAGCACTGTGGTCATGATGTCAGCAGAGAGCTCTGTGTTCCAAAAAGAAAACCATTTCCTCTGTAGTATACAGACCCTAAAAAGTACTGGAAGGATTAAGATTTTTTAATAGAAGTAATTTACAAATCTGTTTAATTTTCTGGTACCAGTTGATTAAAAAAAAAAAAGTTTTCCATGGGAGTACCCCTTTAAAAATCTTAATCCCTCTAGTACTTATCAGCTGCTGTATGCTGCAGGGGAAGTTGAATAGTTCCATGTCAGGAACTGTGCAGAACAGAAACAAATCCCCATAGCAAACCTCTCCTGCTGTGGACAGTTCCCGACATGGACAGAGGTGTCAGCAGAGAGCACTGTGGTCAGACAGAAAAGAAATTCAAAAAGAAAAGAACTTCCTCTGGAGCATACAGCAGCTGATAAATCAAAGTTATATACACATTTGTTTAACTTTCTGGCTCCGGTTGATTAGGAAAAAAAAATGTGGTCCCTTCTGCTCTACCACATCTAGGTCTAGGTATCAGCCATCTTCCCATTGATAGATACTATGCATGAGTGTAGCCCCTCATCGTCCCCTAACGAACTGGGGCTCGAAACGCGTCAAGGGACTTCACAGCTGGTATTTTGGCCACCTTGATGGTATTTTTATATAAAAAATACCGACCATATCCAACCAATCATAGCCGGTATTTATCCAACCAATCCTCCAACTCCCGGAATGTTGCACCATAACCTACACCAGTGTTTCCCAACCAGGGGTGCCTCCAGCTGTTGCAAAACTACAACTCCCAGCATGCCCGGACAGCCAACGGCTGTCCGGGCATGCTGGGAGTTGTAGTTTTGCAACAGCTGGAGGCACCCCCCGTTAGAAAACAGTGACCTATACTATATATATTACTATATAGTCCAACATGCTGGGAGTTGTAGTTTTGCAACAGCTGGAGGCACCCCTCGTTAGAAAACACTGACCTATACTATATATATTACTATATAGTCCAACATGCTGGGAGTTGGAGTTTTGCAACAGCTGGAGGCACCCCTAGTTGGAAAACACTGACCTATACTATATACTACTATATAGTCCAACATGCTGGGAGTTGTAGTTTTGCAACAGCTGGAGGCACCCCTGGTTGGAAAACACTGACCTATACTATATACTACTATATAGTCCAACATGCTGGGAGTTGTAGTTTTGCAACAGCTGGAGGCACCCCTGGTTGGGAAACACTGACCTATACTATATACTACTATATAGTCCAACATGCTGGGAGTTGTAGTTTTCATTTGGGGCAGCTGCTGAGCCACAGGCTGTATCAGGGCATGCTGGGAGTTGTAGTTAGTTAGCGATCAAAACAAAAATGGTCCTGTTAAAAACTGTAGATCGGGGGCACAAAAAAAGTTATAGGGTCAGAATAGGACAACATTTCCCCCCGCATATGTGTATCCTGTGATGTTACGCATATATAATTAGTTATGCAAATTAGCATGGCCGGTATTTTTATTTTTGTAAGAAAGGTGGCGACTCTAGTGATGACATTTCTCTTCATTAGATTATCCACCATACAGTATATACTATTATGATAGGCTCCTCAGGGTTGTGTTCCTCCTCCCATCCACAGGGGTAGATAGCCCCTTTTTAGGAAGACAGAGGGTCCCCCAACTCCCTTATTGTCTCTAGCCAGGGATTTGTTGGGGTAAACTGAGGGGTAGGTTCCAGAGCGGGGCTGCCCTTTTTAGGGCGTTACACTCCGCCTAGGAATAGGGGTAAAAGTAGGGATAACTAGGTAGGAGCCGCCTCACCTAGTCCATCCCCCTATCCAGGGCTCATGTCCTGCAGGACTTCTGCTAATGGGAACGGTGTTCCTGCTGTGGAAAAAGTGCAGGAACTCACTTCCTGCACTTTTCTCACTTCAGTAGAAATCTTGGGTGAGTTCCCTCACTTTTTTCCCAGTACTTGACCCCTTCCCCCGTTTCACTCTCTCCCTTGTCCCCCTTTTCTTCCCTGCAGTACTAGTTACCATACTACATTTTGATCGTGTTCCATATCTGTTCTCTATTGGTGTTTTTTTATATGCCCAGTGGGTAGGGTCGCCGCCTTTCTTGCACAAAAAATTATAATTACCGGCCATGCTAATTTGCATAATTCATTATGTATGCGTGACATCACAGGATACACATATGTGGGGAAAATGTTATCCTATTCCGACCCCTATAACTTTTTTAGTTCTCCTTATACGGGCCTGTATGGGGGGCTCTTTCTTTTTAAATTAAATTCGGGAGTTGCAGTTAGTTACTAACTACAACTCCCAGCATGCTATGATACAGCCTGTGGCTCAGCAGCTGCACCAAACGAAAACTACAACTCCCAGCATGTTGGACTATATAGTAGTATATAGTATAGGTCAGTGTTTCCCAACCAGGGGTGCCTCCAGCTGTTGCAAATCTACAACTCCCAGCATGTTGGACTATATAGTAGTATATAGTATAGGTCAGTGTTTCCCAACCAGGGGTGCCTCCAGCTGTTGCAAATCTACAACTCCCAGCATGTTGGACTATATAGTAGTATTAAGTATAGGTCAGTGTTTCCCAACCAGGGGTGCCTCCAGCTGTTGCACAACTACAACTCCCAGCATGTTGGACTATATAGTAGTATCTAGTATAGGTCAGTGTTTTCCAAACAGGGGTGCCTCCAGCTGTTGCAAATCTATAACTCCCAGCATGTTGGACTATATAGTAGTATTAAGTATAGGTCAGTGTTTCCCAACCAGGGGTGCCTCCAGCTGTTGCAAAACTACAACTCCCAGCATATTGGACTATATAGTAGTATATGGTATAGGTCAGTGTTTCCCAACCAGGGGTGCCTCCAGCTGTTGCAAAACTACAACTCCCAGCATGTTGGACTATATAGTAGTATCTAGTATAGGTCAGAGTTTCCCAACCAGGGGTGCCTCCAGCTGTTGCAAAACTTCAACTCCCAGCATGTTGAACTATATAGTAGTATCTAGTATAGGTCAGTGTTTCCCAACCAGGGGTGCCTCCAGCTGTTGCAAAACTACAACTCCCAGCATGTTGGACTATATAGTAGTATATGGTATAGGTCAGTGTTTCCCAACCAGGGGTGCCTCCAGCTGTTGCAAAACTACAACTCCCAGCATATTGGACTATATAGTAGTATATGGTATAGGTCAGTGTTTCCCAACCAGGGGTGCCTCCAGCTGTTGCAAAACTACAACTCCCAGCATGTTGAACTATATAGTAGTATCTAGTATAGGTCAGTGTTTCCCAACCAGGGGTGCCTCCAGCTGTTGCAAAACTACAACTCCCAGCATGTTGGACTATATAGTAGTATATGGTTAGGTCAGTGTTTCCCAACCAGGGGTGCCTCCAGCTGTTGCAAAATTACAACTCCCATCATATTGGACTATATAGTAGTATCTAGTATAGGTCAGTGTCTCCCAACCAGGGGTGCCTCCAGCTGTTGCAAAATTACAACTCCCAGCATGCCCGGACAGCCAACGGCTGTCCGGGCATGCTGGGAGTCGTAGTTTTGCAACAGCTGGAGGCGCTCTGGTTGGGAAAAAGTGGTAGAGTATATGGTGCAACATTTCGGGAGTTGGATAAATACCGCCCATTGCCATTTTTTTTTATATAACATTACCGGCAGGGTGGCCAAAATACTGGCTGTGCCAGTAAAATACCGGCCAGGTGGCGACCACTGTCACCTTTGTACATTTTTTGGGTCATCCCACTCTACGGTGAGCACTGGTTTTTTGTGGGATTTTGTATTTGTTCTAGTCGATGGTCTTTTCTGTGACAGACAGAATGTTTTTAAGTAACATATAAATGTTGTTTTAGTGTATCAGTGATTTTTTGTTTAGCTTTGCTTTATTTTGACTAAGCAGTGATAGTTGCAATTTTAAACCCAAATAGTTTTTTTTTTTCCTACTATAGCAGTCTATGGGAGAAAAAAAACACCACAGAACCAAAAAATGCCAAAGCAGAGTTAAAGGGGTACTCCGGTTGAAAACTTTTTATTTATTTTTTATTTTTTAAATCAACTGGTGCCAGAAAGTTAAACAGATTTGTAAATTACTTCTATTAAAAAAATCTTAATCCTTCCAGTACTTATTAGCTGCTGAATACTACAGAGAAAATTCTTTTCTTTTTGGAACACAGAGCTCTCTGCTGACATTGCAAGCACAGTGCTCTCTGCTGACATCTGCTGTCCATTTTAGGAACTGACCAGAGCAGCATATGTTTGCTATGGGGATTTTCTCCTACTCTGGACAGTTCTTAAAATGGACAGAGATGACAGCAGAGAGCACTGTGCTCGTGATGTCAGCAGAGAGCTCTGTGTTCCAAAAAGAAAATAATTTCCTCTGTAGTATTCAGCAGCTAATAAGTGCTGGAAGGATTAAGATTTTTTAATAGACGTAATTTACAAATCTGTTTAACTTTCTGGCACCAGTTGATTTAAAAAAATAAATTAAAAAAAAATAAAAGGTTTTCCACCGGAGTACCCCTTTAACCTCTTCAGGACATAGGGCGTATGGATACGCCCTGAATCCCGAGTCCTTAAGGACCGAGGGCGTATCCATACTCCCGTGGGAATTCCGGCCCCCACCGCTAGCCGGTTGGGGACCGGAGCCGGATGCCTGCTGAAATCGTTCAGCAGGCATCCCGGCATATCGCCCAGGGGGGTCATTATGTCCCCCCATGTCGGCGATCGCCGCAGATCGCTGGACAATTCAGTCCAGCGATCTGCGGCGATTCCGGGTCAATCGGGTCTCCAGTGACCCGGTGACCCGGAATTATTGGCTGTTCGGGGCCGTCTCTGACGGCCCCGAACAGCCAGAGCCTGCAGGGGTGAGGTGGCACTGGTGCCACCTCACGATCGCCCTGATTCGTCGGCCGGATTACCGGCCGACCAATCAGGGCGCCTGCTGCGGGTGTCACTCCCGCACCCGCTCCGCCCCTCTTCTGGAGAACGTGAGCGGGTGCGGGACGTGCACCCCGGGTGCTGGGGACCCCGATCCCCGGCGCCCCTGTTGGGATCGGGGCCCCAGGAGCAGCTGCGGCGGCGGCGGGACTGACCTGTGTGCCGGCAGCAGCAGGAGGTGAGTTACAGCCTCCTGCTGTTGCTTAGCAACAGCTCCCAGCATGCAAAAAGGGCATGCTGGGAGCTGTAGTTATGCAACAGCAGGAGGCAGACCACCACAACTCCCAGCATTGCCTTATCGGCATGCTGGGACTTATGGTTTTGCAACAGCTGGAGGCACATTCTTTCTATGGAAAAGTGTACCTTCAGCTGTTGTCTAACTACAACTCCCAGCTTGCACAAACAGCTAAAGTGCATGCTGGGAGTTGTAGTGGTGCATCTGCTGGCTGCATAACTACAACTCCCAGCATGCCCGTTGGCTGTCGGTGACTGCTGAGAGTTGTAGTTTTGCAACAGCTGAAGGCACACTGGTTGTGAAACTCAGAGTTTTTTTTTTTTACCTAACTCAGTGTTTCACGACCGGTGTGCCTCCAGCTGTTGCAAACTACAACTCTCAGCAGTCACCGTACACCATGCACCGTACATGCTGGGAGTTGTAGTTTTGCAACAGCTGGAGGCACACTGGTTGTGAAACACTGAGTTAGGTCACAAACTCAGTGATACATAACCAGTGTGCCTACAGTTGTCGCAAAACTGCAACTCTCAGCAGTCACCGACAGCCAATGGGCATGCTGGGAGTTGTAGTTTTGCAACAGCTGGATGTTTCTCCCCCCCAATGTGAATGTACAGGGTACACTCACATGGGTGGAGGATTACAGTAAGTATCTGGCTGAAAATTTGAGTTGCCGCAAACTTTCTGCTGCAGCTCAAATTGCCAGCGAGAAACTACTGTGAACCCCCGCCCGTGTGACTGTACCCTAAAAACACTACACTAACACAAAAAATAAAATAAAAAGTAAAAAACACTACGTATACACATACCCCTACACAGCCCCCCTCCCCAATAAAAATGAAAAACGTCTGGTACGCCACTGTTTCCAGAACGGAGCCTCCAGCTGTTGCAAAATAACTCCCAGTATTGTCGGACAGCCGTTGACTGTCCAGGCATGCTGGGAGTTTTGCAACAGCTGGAGGCACCCTGTTTGGGAATCACTGGCGTAGAATATCCCTATGTCCACCCCTATGCAATCCCTAATTTAGGCCTCAAATGCACATGGCGCTCTCACTTTGGAGCCCTGTCGTATTTCAAGGCAACAGTTAAGGGCGACATATGGGGTATCGCCGTACTCGGGAGAAATTGTGTTACAAATTTTGGGGGGTATTTTCTGCTTTTACCCTTTTTAAAAATGTAAAATTTTTGGGAAAACAAGCATTTTAGGTAAAAAAAAATTTTTTTTTTTACATATGCAAAAGTCGTGAAACACCTGTGGGGTATAAAGGTTCACTTAACCCCTTGTTACGTTCCCCGAGGGGTCTAGTTTCCAAAATGGTATGCCATGTGTTTTTTTTTTGCTGTTCTGGCACCATAGGGGCTTCCTAAATGCGGCATGCCCCCAGAGCAAAATTTGCTTTCAAAAAGCCAAATGTGACTCCTTCTCTTCCGAGACCTGTAGTGCGCCAGCGGAGCACTTTTCACCCCCATATGGGGTGTTTTCTGAATCGGGAGAAATTGGGCTTCAAATTTTTAGGGGTATTTTCTGCTATTACCATTTTTAAAAATAAAAATTTTGGGGGAAAACAAGCATTTTAGGTAATTTTTTTTTTTTTTTTTACATTTGCAAAAGTCGTGAAACACCTGTGGGGTATTAAGGTTCACTTTATCCCATGTTACATTCCCCGAGGGGTCTAGTTTCCAAAATGGTATGCCATGTGTTTTTTTTTTGCTGTTCTGGCACCATAAGGGCTTCCTAATGGTAACATGCCCCCCAAAAACCATTTCAGAAAAACGTACTCTCCAAAATCCCCTTGTCGCTCCTTCCCTTCTGAGCCCTCTACTGCGCCCGCCGAACACTTTACATAGACATATGAGGTATGTGCTTACTCGAGAGAAATTGGGCGACAAATACAAGTAAAAATTTTGTCCTTTTACCCCTTGTAAAAATTCAAAAATTGGGTCTACAAGAACATGTGAGTATAAAAAATGAAGATTGTGAATTTTCTCCTTCACTTTGCTGCTATTCGTGTGAAACACCTAAAGGGTTAAAAGGCTGACTGAATGTCATTTTGAATACTTTGGGGGGTGTAGTTTTTATAATGGGGTCATTTGTGGGGTATTTCTAATATGAAGACCCTTCAAATCTACTTCAAACCTGAACTGGTCCCTGAAAAATACTGAGTTTGAAAATTTTGTGAAAAATCGGAAAATTGCTGCTGAACGTTGAAGCCCTCTGGTGTCTTCCAAAAGTAAAAACTCGTCAATTTTATGATGCAAACATAAAGTAGACATATTGTATATGTGAACCAAAAAAAATTTATTCGTAATATCCATTTTCCTTACAATCAGAGAGCTTCAAAGTTAGAAAAATGCTAAATTTTCAAATTTTTCATCAAATTTACGGATTTTTCACCAAGAAAGGATGCAAGTATCGACAAAAATTTACCACTATGTTAAAGTAGAATATGTCACGAAAAAACAATCTCGGAATCAGAATGATAACTAAAAGCATTCCAGAGTTATTAATGTTTAAAGTGACAGTGGTCAGATGTGCAAAAAACGCTCCGGTCCTTAAGGCCAAAATGGGCTCCGTCCTGAAGGGGTTAAAAAGCATTAAAAAGTAAATAACGCCACGTGAGCTTTGTGTTACATAATTACTTATTGACTCATAGACTTCTATAGTTAAAAAAACGCCATAAAAATACCATGTATGTATTTAATATTGCCGCCTCCCCCCCCCCCCCATACTGCAGTAGAAATCCTTGAGTCACAGAATCAGGCTAGGTAGCCACGAATGGCGCAGTACGCAAAAAAATAAATAAATATTTTTTAAAGCAAATAAATAAATTAAAAATAAACGCCAAGACTAAAACCCACTATTTAAAAAAAATAAACTAAAACATTTTTTCAAAAAAACCCTGTATTTTTGGAGCGCAAAATGATAGGGCGGTTTTTTAGTTTAGTTTTTTTTTTTTTTGCGCTTTTTTCAGCTAAAGTGGAAACTTAGCCCCATACACACTATTGGTGGAAAAAAATGCCACGAAAACTGAGGAGTCAGAAATAAGAGGGAAGTTTTTTTTGTGGCTTTAAAAAAAAAAAAAAAAAAAAAAACTAACACCAAACTAAAATTAGGTGTGAACATACCCTAAAACTGTAAAAAGCAAAGCCCTGATTTGGCCAAAATGCTCGGAAAACATAAAACAAACGAAAACCGGGCAAAAAAACGCAATAAAAAAGCCAGAGCAAAAAAATAAAAAAATATAAATATAAATAAAAAGATTTTTAAATTTTTTTAAGGGTGTGCATTGCTTGTGTGAATAGACCCTAAAATAAAAGTTTTTATTTTTTAAGCTTACTCTTTGGCTACATCCTCTATAACAAGTGCTGATGCAAAACTACAACTCCCAGCATGCCCAGACAGCCTTCGGCTGTCAGGGCATGCTGGGAGTTGTAGTTTTTCAACAGCGTGAGAGCCACAGGTAGGAGAAGCTACAGCTAGCCCAAAAAATATGGCTTCTGTAACCGCTTCCACCCAGCTTTTTCTGACTTCTGCATGACAAATGCGCTCAATTATGGTCGGAAAACCGCACAAAACCGGGCAAAAAAATGCATCAAAAAAGCCACAGCAAAAAAATATAAATAAATACGTTTTTTTTTTAATTTTTAGGGTGTGCATTGCATCATTTAGTTACATGGATATCTGCAGTGTGAATAGACCCTAAAATAAAAGTTTTTTTTTTGTTAGTTTTTTTAAGCTTACTCTTTGGCTACATCCTCTATAACAAGTGCTGATGCAAAACTACAACTCCCAGCATGCCCTGACAGCCTTCGGCTGTCAGGGCATGCTGGGAGTTGTAGTTTTTCAACAGCTTGAGAGCCGCAGGTAGGAGAAGCTATAGCTAGCCAAAAATATGGCTTCTGTAACCGCTTCCACCCAGCTTTTTCTGACTTCTGCATGACAAATGCGCTCAATTATGGTCGGAAAACCGCACAAAACCGGGCAAAAAAACGCATCCAAATAGCCACAGCAAAAAAATATAAATAAATACGTTTTTACAAAATTTTTAGGGTGTGCATTGCATCATTTAGTTACATGGATATCTGCAGTGTGAATAGACCCTAAAAGAAAAGTAGTTTTTTTTTGTTTGCTTTTTTAAGCTTACTCTTTGGCTACATCCTCTATAACAAGTGCTGATGCAAAACTACAACTCCCAGCATGCCCTGACAGCCTGGGAGTTGTAGTTTTTCAACAGCTTGAGAGCCACAGGTAGGAGAAGCTATAGCTAGCCAAAAATATGGCTTCTGTAACCGCTTCCACCCAGCTTTTCCTGACTTCAGCATGACAAATGCGCTCAATTATAGTCGGAAAACCGCACAAAAACGGGCAAAAAAAAAAAACGCATTAAAAAAGCCACAGCAAGAAAATTAAAAAATATAAATACATTTATTTTTTTTATTTTTTTAAGGGTGTGCATTGCATCATTTAGTTACATGGATATCTGCAGTGTGAATAGACCCTAAAATAAAAGTTGTTTTTTTTTGTTTGTTTTTTTTTAAGCTTAATCTTTGGCTACATCCTCTATAACAAGTGCTGATGCAAAACTACAACTCCCAGCATGCCCTGACAGCCTTCGGCTGTCAGGGCATGCTGGGAGTTGTAGTTTTTCAACAGTTTGAGAGCCGCAGGTAGGAGAAGCTATAGCTAGCCCAAAAAATATGGCTTCTGTAACCGCTTCCACCCAGCTTTTTCTGACTTCTGCCTGACAAATGCGCTCAATTATGGTCGGAAAACCGCACAAAACCGGGCAAAAAAACACATTAAAAAAGCCACAGCAAGAAAATAAAAAAATATAAATATAATTTTTTTTTTAAGGGTGTGCATTGCATCATTTAGTTACATGGATATCTGCAGTGTGAATAGACCCTAAAATAAAAGTTTTTTTTTTGTTTGTTTTTTTAAGCTTACTCTTTGGCTACATCCTCTATAACAAGTGCTGATGCAAAACTACAACTCCCAGCATGCCCTGACAGCCTGGGAGTTGTAGTTTTTCAACAGCTTGAGAGCCACAGGTAGGAGAAGCTATAGGTAGCCAAGAATATGGCTTCTGTAACCGCTTCCACCCAGCTTTTCCTGACTTCAGCATGACAAATGCGCTCAATTATAGTCGGAAAACCGCACAAAAACGGGCAAAAAAAAAAAACGCATTAAAAAAGCCACAGCAAGAAAATTAAAAAATATAAATACATTTATTTTTTTTATTTTTTTAAGGGTGTGCATTGCATCATTTAGTTACATGGATATCTGCAGTGTGAATAGACCCTAAAAGAAAAGTTTTTTTTTTTTTTTTTAAGCTTAATCTTTGGCTACATCCTCTATAACAAGTGCTGATGCAAAACTACAACTCCCAGCATGCCCTGACAGCCTTCGGCTGTCAGGGCATGCTGGGAGTTGTAGTTTTTCAACAGTTTGAGAGCCGCAGGTAGGAGAAGCTATAGCTAGCCAAAAAAATATGGCTTCTGTAACCGCTTCCACCCAGCTTTTTCTGACTTCTGCCTGACAAATGCGCTCAATGATGGTCGGAAAACCGCACACGTGTGCTTTGACTCGCGTGTGGTCGGAGCCGCGCAAGCGCCGCGCGCGCACGTCCCGACGCGTTTCGCGCCCCCCTTTGTGTCTGGCCCCCTTCCCCGCGTCTCTGGCTCTTTCTATCCCTGCCCATTCTGTATCCCGGGCCCTGCCCATGTGCCCTCCCCTCTGTATACAGAAAGGGGATGATTGGCAGGGGAGGGAGGACACATCTTCTCTCTTATGCTACGTGCAAAGAAAAGAAATCCTGCCAGACAGATGCTCCTTTCCCTCTTCCCAGCTACACATTGGTGACTGGGGGGCCACACTATATGCCAGTCTGCACCGCAGTGCCCACCCCTAGCATTGGCATCTACTAGAAGGATCCACATCTGGAGCTGCTGCCTCTCCCCTGGGTGAGTCCACATCTCTGCCACCTCTGCCTGGCATGATCATGGGTGGGCAGTCTAGACCATGCCCCATGGGTGCCCCATGCATGGGCTTCATTCTGCCAGCCATGATGATGCCCCCTTTGCCACATGCACTGCTGTAATTTTCCATTCTAATGCACTACTATGTTGCCTATTTAAGATGGTAAAGACCACCTTAAATTATTATTTTTTTTTTGCACCCTGGCAGCTGGGTGGTGGGTGTCTGGCCCTGCCCTCCATGCCCTGTGGTGTTTATATTTGTCTTTGCTCCCATGTGGAGCTTGCTGAAGGTGAATGCAGACTTGCACAATTCATAGTCAGGGAGGGGGGGGGGGGGGGTGTGCACCCTGAAGATGCCGGTCATTGGCAGAATGCTGGAAAAGGAGAAACACGCAGAAGCCTCAGGTCTGAGGGGGGGAGAGGAGGGGATGTCAGCAGAGCCGGGGCGGCGGTGTCCTGCAAAAGTGACAGAAAATCTGCTGCGGACAAACTGGTCCCCCCTGTTTGATAGTTGGTATGCTCCGGGCTGTTATAAGGCTTGTTACTGTACTATTATACACTGTCAGAAATCTGCTCTTATCTCTACCTATCGCATTTCAGAGGGTTGGCGTTGGGTTTTCGATATCACGAGACAAGATCTCTGCTTGCTGTTAGCGATTGGAAACGTTGGTTGACAGGCTTCAGAAGACCCTGCCCTGCGGACGGTCATCATACATTGGAATGAATGCAGGACGTGATGTGGAGGGGTATTCCCTACCCCCAAAAATTTCCCTTATCCACAGGAGGCGGTCTAATGGTTGGGACCCCCACCGCACCGAAACTGTTCCCCCGTATGAATAGAGCGCACCACTCATTCTCTATTGTTGGGGTTTTCTATGTTCTCATGGTTGTGGGGGTCTCAGCTATCGGACTCCCACCGATCAGCTTGTTATGCCCTCTGTAAAACAGGTAAACTTGCTGTTGTTGGGAATATCCCTTTAGGTCACTCTGTTAAATCAAGAGTGTCCCTATTCACTAACAGCAAGCAGAGATCTTGATCTTTTTTGGGGGGGGTCTCGGAATTTGGATCACCACTGAACAGTATGTTATGCACTATCCTATGTACAACGGGTAAACTTGCTGCTGGGAATATCCATGTTCCCATTCACTGACAGCAAGCAGAGATCTTGAACTTTTTTTGGGGGGTCTCAGCATTTGGGAATACCCATGTTCCCATTCACTGACAGCAAGCAGAGATCTTAATCTTTTTTGGGTGGGTCTCGGCATTTGGATCACCACCAATCAGTTTGTTATGCACTATCCTATGTACACCGAGTAAACTTGCTGTTGTGAATACCTGTGTTCCCATTCACTGACAGCAAGCAGAGATCTTGATCTTTGGTGGTGGTGGTGGTGGTGGGGGGGGGGGGGGGGGGGAGGGCTGGGATGGGATTCTTTGCGTTGGAATCACCAGTGATCAGTTTGTTATGCACTATCCTATGTACAACAGGTAAAATTGCTGTTGTGAAATACCCATGTTCCCATTCACTGACAGCAAGCAGAGATCTTGATCTTTGGTGAGGGGGAGTCTCTGGGTTCGGATCACTACCGATCAGTTTTTTATGCACTATCCTTTGAACAACGGGTAAACTTGCTGTTGGGAATACCCAAGTTCCCATTCCCTGACAGCAAGCAGAGATTTTGATATGGGGGGGGGGGGGCTCTGCATTCGGATCACCACCAATTAGTTTGTTATGCACTATCCTATGTACAAGGGGTAAACTTGCTGTTATGAATACCCGTGTTCCCACTCACTGACAGCAAGCAGAGATCTTGATCTTTGGTGAGGGGGGAGTCTCTGCGTTCGGATCACCACGATCAGTTTGTTATGCACTATCCTACGTATAGCGGATAACTTTGCAAGTTGGGAATACTCTCTTACATATCTGAGTAAAATCATGAATGTTCCCATTCACTGAAAGCAAGCAGTTTGTTATGCACTTGTCTTGTGTACCATGGGTAACTTCGCAAGTTGGCAGTACCCCTCAAGTCTCTGAGTGGAAGTGTTCCCATTCACTGACAGAAAGTAGAGATCTTTATTGTGGGGGGGGGGGGACTCAGGGGTCGGACTTCAACCAATGGGTTTGTTGTGACCTATTCTATGTTGTGCCTCCAGCTGTTGCAATACTACAACTCCCAGCATGCTGGGAGTTGTAGTTTTCCAACAGCTGGAGGCACCCTGGTTGGGAAACACTGCCCTATGCTGTGTACAGTGAATTTGCAAGTTGTAAATAACCCCTTAAATCTCTGGGTTGGATCAACAGTGTTTCCATTCACTGACAGCAACCAGAGAACTAGGTAGTTGTAAGGAAATGAGACACAAAGTATATTGGAAAGTTGCAGAACTTTTCTGTACTCTTCACCCATCTGCATGATAATGATTGTGGGGTTCCTACTACTGTGACCCCCCCTTGATCATGAGAACAGGGGTCCTGTGTAATGATTGTGGGGTTCCTACCACTGTGACCCCCATGATCATGAGAACAGGGGTCCTGTGTAATGATTGTGGGGTTCCTACTACAGTGACCCCCCCATGATCATGAGAACAGGGGTCCTGTGTAATGATTGTGGGGTTCCTACTACTGTGACCCCCCCATGATCATGAGAACAGGGGTCCTGTGTAATGATTGTGGGGTTCCTACTACTGTGACCCCCCCCCATGATCATGAGAACAGGGTCCTGTGTAATGATTGTGGGGTTCCTACCACTGTGACCCCCCCATGATCGTGAGAACAGGGGTCCTGTGTAATGATTGTGGGGTTCCTACCACTGTGACCCCCCCATGATCGTGAGAACAGGGGTCCTGTGTAATGATTGTGGGGTTCCTACCACTGTGACCCCCCCATGATCGTGAGAACAGGGGTCCTGTGTAATGATTGTGGGGTTCCTACCACTGTGACCCCCATGATCATGAGAACAGGGGTCCTGTGTAATGATTGTGGGGTTCCTACTACTGTGACCCCCCATGATCGTGAGAACAGGGGTCCTGTGTAATGATTGTGGGGTTCCTACTACAGTGACCCCCATGATCATGAGAACAGGGGTCCTGTGTAATGATTGGGGGGTTCCTACTACTGTGACCCCCATGATCATGAGAACAGGGGTCCTGTGTAATGATTGTGGGGTTCCTACTACTGTGACCCCCCCCATGATCATGAGAACAGGGGTCCTGTGTAATGATTGTGGGGTTCCTACTACTGTGACCCCCCCATGATCATGAGAACAGGGGTCCTGTGTCCCCCACGGGTTGAATGTTGCTGCTCCATTCGACTCTATGGGCTTCCCCAAGATAGCTGAGCAGTTCCCAGCCCACTAAGGGTTGGAGGGAACGTTGCATTCTGGGTAGATATGTTAATTGGAGTGGGGGCCCGCTGTGACTCTGCTGGTGAAGGGGCCACCTACCCCTGGGTCTGGTAAAAGCCATTGGCTGCAACATTTAGTAACACATCCATATGTCACCTATGGCGATCTTGGTGGCGAAAGGATTCTTTACAGCCAAAGCGTGGCAAACTTTTTCTCCACAGGATTGTGTGTGGCAAGAGCGTATGCCAGTTGTGCCCCCTTAGTCATTGTGTGTCATGTGGCAACTGCTTGGCATGAAACCTTGGCTATGATTTCCAATTTAATGAAGTTAAAGGGGTACTCTACTGGAAAAAAAAAATTTTTTTTAAATCAACTGGTGCCAGAAAGTTAAACAGATTTGTAAATGACTTCTATTAAAAAATCTTAACCCTTACCAGTACTTAACAGCTGCTGTATGATCCACAGGAAGTTCTTTTCTTTCTGTCTGACCACATTGCTCTCTGCTGACACCTCTGTCCGTGTCAGGAACTGTCCAGAGCAGGATAGGTTTTCTATGGGGATTTGCTCCTACTCTGGACAGTTCCTAAAATGGACAGAGGTGTCAGCAGAGAGCACTTTGGTCAGACAGAAAGGAAATTAAAAAAGAAAAGAACTTCCTGTGGATCATACAGCAGCTGATAAGTACTGGAAGGATTAAGATTTTTTTATAGACGTTATTTACACATCTGTTTAACTTTCTGGCACCAGTTGATTAAAAAAAAAAAAAAAAAATTCCAGTAGAGTACCCCTTTTCAGTAAAATAATTCCTTTGCATTAGGCAGCATGTAACTGATCATTCAGTGATGCCACCCTCCTGTAGCACAATTACTCCATATTGCAATTCCCCATTTCAAAACGCTGCCCGGTGACCCCCTAAACTCTGCTACATCTGCGGAACTATTCTGCAACATTTCCATGGAATCCTGTGATGTCCCATGATGCCGCTCGAGTTGAGTCAGAGCGGAATTATTTTTGGAGATGCAGAGATGTGTGTGTGTGTGGAGGGTGCGTGTTTGTCAAATGTAAACCAGTGTATACCAGGCATGCTGGGAGATGTAGTGTTGCAACTGCTGGAAAGCACCCTGGTTGGTAAACACTGCTGTATTCCTATGTAAACCGATGTAGCAGAGCTGAATCTGTTGAGATAGATTTTCATTAATCATTACATTATCAAGACGACTCACTCAGCTCTGCTACATCTATTAAAGGGGTACTCCGGTGGAAAACTTTTTTTTTTTTAATCAACTGGTGCCAGAAATTTAAACAGATTTGTAAATTACTTCTATAAAAAAAATCTTAATCCTTCCAGTACTTATTAGCTGCTGAATACTAAAGAGGAAATTCTTTTCTTTTTGGAACACAGAGCTCTCTTCTGACATCACGAGCACAGTGCTCTCTGCTGATATTTCTGTCCATTTTAAGAACGGTCCAGAGTAGGAGAAAATCCCCATAGAAAACATATGCTGCTCTGGATAGTTCCTAAAATGGACAGAGATGTCAGCAGAGAGCACTGTGCTCGTGATGTCAGCAGAGAGCTCTGTGTTCCAAAAAGAAAATAATTTCCTCTGTAGTATTAAACAGCTAATAAGTACTGGAAGGATTAAGATTTTTTAAAAGAAGTAATTTACAAATCTGTTTAACTTTCTGGCACCAGTTGATTTAAAAAAAATAGTTTTCCACCGGAGTACCCCTTTAATGACAAGATTATCATTTTCAAGATCTCTGCTTGCTGTCAAAGAATGCAAACATTCAAGTTGACATCCAGAGGTGAACATTCGTTACAGTTGTAGCCAGTCTAGGCAATCCTATTTTTAGCACAAATCTCTGTTCTTGTGTTCGTTACAGTGTGTCAGTCTGGAGACCGGAGAACTGACTACACTGTATACTGTTTAAAAAAAATAAAAAATAAAGAAGAATATTCTCTATCGATGAAAGCAAGCAGAGATCTTGCCAATGGTGAAATATTGAAATAAAAAGTATTATGGAAAGTTAAGGAGTTTTTTTTTTTTGTATATGGGGGGGAGGGGATAGAGCATGCAGTGTCTCAATACATGTAGGAATTAGGACATGCGGACCCCCAGAGGGCATGGGGGAGGGGGGGGGGGGGGGGACATCCCATCCACTCTCCATGGATCTTCCACCCCCTCCTGTTGGGCGAGGCGACCACCTTACCTTCTGTCCAGCTGTTTGTACGCTATAGGCAGTTGTGTGTACAGGAGGCTATTCAGTGACATGATGCCAGCTGTTGGCCCCGCCCCCTCCGACCACTGTCCGGCGCCAAATGTCAACTCTGCGGCGTCAAGACAAACGTTACAGTGTGTCAGTGAAGGACAGGACAGATGTGGACTAATAATAGGAGTTATAGCTTTGCAACCCCCCCCCCCCCACCCCAGAGAGCCCCAGATAGGGGGACACCACTGCCAAAGCCTGTCAGGGCATGATGGGAGTTGTAGTTTTGCAAAAACTGGAAAGCCACACTAACTTGAAGCAATGTTTCCCAATCAGGGTGCCTCCAGCTGTTGCAAAACTACAACTCCCAGCATGCCCGGACAGCCGCTGGCTGTCCGGGCATGCTGGGAGTTGTAGTTTTGCAACAGCTGGAGGCACGCTGTTTGGGAAACACTGACTTAAAGGAATGCTCCACTGAAAACCTCAGTGGGTGCCACAAATGATTTTTTTTTTGGGGGGGGGGGGGGGGGGGGCAGTTCCTATCCCCAAAGTATCCCTATTGAATTCTTCATAAAAAGTTAAGTATTTTTTTTTTTGCACCGTTTCATACTGACTTTCAGTTATTTTTGCTATGTTCAAAATTCTGCCGGTTGCCCTCGGAAACAGACTACAGTTTAGCTCCGGCTCGTTGTCAGACGTGCGACCTAACTTCTGACTCCCATGATGCATAGCTGTTTTTTTTTGTTGGGAAATCAGCAGAATTCTGAAAAAGTTAGAATGTCGTATTCCCCAATAGGGTAGGGTCGGACGTAACGGATCCGCAGCGTGTTTTACGCTGCAGATGCGGCGGTGACCTGACCCATTTTGTGCCTCCAGCTGTTGCGGCTCCTCTGCGATGTTTGAGTGCACTCGGTGACTCGCAGGCCCCCTGTGTGGCTACTCGGAGCGGCGGATTGCCACTGCGAGCAAGTCAGGGGCGGAACGAGATGGGGGAACGGGGCTTGGCAACAGCTGGAGGCACAAAATGGGTCGGGTCACCGGCGGATCCGCAACGAAAAATGCGCTGTGGGTCTGTTACATGTGACCCTACCCATAGATTAATAGCTCTTCTTGGCTTCCCTGAATAAAATGCCAGAACGGCGGTGAAGACTGACACCTAGGCGCGTGACATAGCAAAAGCAGTAGATAAAAGCAGAGGGGCATAGGGGGTGGCAATACTGCCTAAAGGGTCTGTAGAAAGCTGAGTGGTGACCGTTTTCAGGTCTCTTAAAGAGGTTATCCAGGAAAAAACTTTTTTTTATGTATATATATCAACTGGCTCCAGAAAATTAAACAGATTTGTAAATTACATCTATTAAAAAAATCTTAATCCTTTCAGTACTTACGAGCTGCTGAAGTTGAGTTGTTCTCTCAGAAACCGCCCAGTTTAGAAGCAAATCCCCATAGCAAACGTCTTCTACTCTGTGCAGTTCCCGAGACAAGCAGAGATGTCAGCAGAGAGCACTGTTGCCAGACAGAAAAGAACAACTCAACTTCAGCAGCTGATAATTATTGAAAGGATTAAGATTTTTTTTTAATAGAAGTAATTTACAAATCTGTTTAACTTTCTGGAGCCAGTTGATATAAGAAAAAAAGTTTTTTCCTGGAATACCCCTTTAAGTTTCCTGTAGGTCCTAGGCTTTGGCTTTAGGTGTGATCTCAGAAGGGCCATTTACTATTGTTTATACAGGGAATGAGCTCATGTACTGGTGGTTTGGGTTATCCCCCTCACATGGGGGGCGGGGGTCTATATTTATCCCCTCTTAGCTGGAATCCCTTATAGTTGGGAATATGAGAGCCGTAGGGCAGGTGCTTCTGCCTGTGTTTCCTCTTGAACTTAGGTGCCAGGTCCCACAATGCATCTGGAGGTCACGAGCTGGAGTAGCGCGCAGGCAGCTGCGGGGAACCTTTACCGCTCCGGTGACATGCCCAGGAAGCCCCGGAAACAATTGTCCTATGTGGGAGCTTCTGTGTGTATTGTTTCAATGGAGTAGCTTCTTCCTTAAAGGGGTATTCCAGCCAAAGACATCTTGTCCCCCGCTGGGACCCCCGCGATCTCCGCGCAGCATTCAGTGCAGGGATGCTGCTCCAGTCTCGAAAAACCTCTGTGTTTCCTGGACTGGAGAAGTGACGTCATGTCACGCTACAGAGGAAATTCTTTTCTTTTTGAATTTCTCTTTTTTTTTTTTGTCTTGTCCACAGTGCTCTCTGCTGACACCTGATGCCCGTATCAGGAACTGTCCAGAGCAGGAGAAAATCCCCATAGCAAGCCTATGCTGCTCTGGACAGTTCCTGAAACAGTGAACTGTGAGGTGAGAGCACTGTGGACAAGACAAAAAAGAATTTCCTCTGTAGCATACAGCTGCTAATAAGTACTGGAAGGATAAAGATTTTTTTAATAGAGTTCATTTACAAATCTGTTTTAACTTTATGGCACAAGTTCATTTAAAAAAAACAACAAAAAAACGTTTTCCACCGGAGTACCCCTTTAAGGGGTTAAAAAACAAAAATAAGTTTTCCACCGAAGTACCCCTTTAAGACAGTGCTCTTCCAATCTGGAAACTATAAGGCTGACACATATATCCCTGGAGGACGGATGGTTTGTGCCCCACTCCCTGGTGCCCACTTGTTTTTGGCTTCAGTAACTGATGACTATTGTTTTTGGTCCCAATTTCATGACACCCAGAAGGTGTCCCAGTCTAATAGTTTGGTGCCCCAGGTTATAGTGTCCAGAGATTAGGTGGCCCTGTTTCTGCTGTCCAGTGGCTTCTTATTTTTATCTTCTATGTCCGTATTTTGATTTCTAGTGGTTTAGTTCCCTCGTCCCTGGTTCAATTGTTTGGCACTCCAGACCCGGGTGTCCATTGGGTTAGTGCCCTAGTTTATGATAACAATGTTTGGCGCCCCAATCCATAAAGTCTAATATGTTGGTGTTTTCCCAGTCTCTTGTATGTAATGATTTGGTGCCCCAATCTATTATGTCTAATACATCGGTGTTGTCTTGTTTCCTTAGTCTCTTGTATGTAATGGTTTGTGCCCTAGTTTATTATGTCTATTATGTCTAATATGTTGGTGTTGTATATTGTAGTCTTTGACTTGTTGCCCCAGTCTCTTGTTTGTAATGGTTCGTAACCCTAATGGTTTGGTGCCCTAGTTTATGATAACTAACGGTTTGGTGCCCCAATCCATAATGTCTTATATGTTGGTGTTGTCTTGTTTTCTTAGTCTCTTGTATGTATTGGTCTGTAGCCCTAATGGTTTGGTGCCCCAATCCATAATGTCTAATACATCGGTGTTGTCTTGTTTCCTTAGTCCCTTTATGTGATGGTTTGGTGCCCTAGTTTATGATAACTGAAGGTTTGGTGCCCCAATCTATTATGTCTAATATGTTGGTGTTGTATGTTGTAGTCTTTGACTTGTTGCCCCAGTCTCTTCTATGTAATGGTTTGTAGCCCTAATGGTTTGGTGCCCTAGTTTATGATAACTAAAGGTTTGGTGCCCCAATCCATAATGTCTTATATGTTGGTGTTGTCTTGTTTCCTTAGTCTCTTGTATGTAATGGTTTGTAGCCCTAATGGTTTGGTGCCCCAATCCATAATGTCTAATACATCGGTGTTGTCTTGTTTCCTTAGTCCCTTTATGTGATGGTTTGGTGCCCTAGTTTATGATAACTGAAGGTTTGGTGCCCCAATCTATTATGTCTAATATGTTGGTGTTGTATGTTGTAGTCTTTGACTTGTTGCCCCAGTCTCTTTTATGTAATGGTTTGTAGCCCTAATGGTTTGGTGCCCTAGTTTATGATAACTGAAGGTTTGGTGCCCCAATCTATTATGTCTAATATGTTGGTGTTGTATGTTGTAGTCTTTGACTTGTTGCCCCAGTCTCTTCTATGTAATGGTTTGTAGCCCTAATGGTTTGGTGCCCTAGTTTATGATAACTAAAGGTTTGGTGCCCCAATCCATAATGTCTTATATGTTGGTGTTGTCTTGTTTCCTTAGTCTCTTGTATGTAATGGTTTGTTGCCCTAATGGTTTGGTGCCCTAGTTTATGATAACTGAAGGTTTGGTGCCCCAGTCTCTTATGTCTATTATGTTGGTGTTGTATGTTGTAGTCTTTGGCTTGTTGCCCCAGTCTCTTGAATGTAATGGTTTGTAGCCCTAACCCCTGGTGCCCATTGGTTTTTGTGCCGTAGCCTCCACTGCCCTGTAGACGTATAATGTGATAGTGTTAGGAGACGTCACTGGCAGAGTCATTTGCCATTCACACCTACTTTACAGTATGTTTGTTGTTGTTGTTGTTGCATTTTTGATCCATATTATGCTTTCATAGGTTATTAGAGTTAATATCCTTTATGGCATATAAACCGTATAACTAGGACATTTATCATGTATGAGCCATTGTGGAATTTATTTTATTGTTGGATTTTATTAGGTTATAATTAGGTTACTATTGTTGTAGGTTTTTATTAGCTACATAATTGCTGTTGTTTTTGACTATTTTCAGTGCTTGTATCGTGTGACATTTGAGACTTTTGAGTATAATTTTTATTACCTATTACTGCTTACCTCCCCATCCCAAATAAAATAAATAAATTAATGGGGGTATGTATAAATATATATATATATATATATATATATATATATATATATATATATGATGTAATGAGCTGCTTTGCATATTCCTATATATAATTCACACACACACATATATATATATACATATATATATATATACATATTATACATAGCATGTAAGCCCTAAAATCTGAGGTGGAAAACCCATGAAGTTCTGTAATTTTATATTTAAGGGGTACTCTGGAGGGAAAAATAAATGTTTTCACATCAACTGGTGTCAGAAAGTTATACAGATTTGTAAATTACTTCTGTTGAAAAAATCTTAATCCTTCCAGTACTTATCAGCTGCTGTATGCTCCAGAGGAAGTTGTGTAGTTCTTTCCAGTCTGACCACCGTGCTCTCTGCTGCCACCTCTGTCTGTGTCAGGAACTGTCCAGAGCAGGAGAGGTTCGCTATGGTCTGGACAGTTCCTGACACCGACAGAGGTGGCAGCAGAGAGCAGTGCGGTTAGAAAGGAAGAACTACACAACTTCCTCTGGAGCAGTGTTTTCCCACCACTGTGTCTCCGGCTGTTGCAAAACTACAACTCCCAGCATGCCCGGACAGCCATAGGCTGTCCGGGCATGCTGGGAGTTGTAGTTTTGCAACAGCCGGAGTGACACTGGTTAGGAAATACTGCTTTGGAGCATACAGCAGCTTTGGAGTAGCCCTTTAAAGTGTGGTAGCTGTAGCCTTAATACCAGGTCACTGAAGTAGCATTATGGATGTGCATGTTACACGGCATCTGCCTACCGGATTGGTTGGGCACATTCCAGGGTGGCACGGCGCGATGGGAATATATAAAGATTAAATGCCATCCATGCTTTTATAGTAATTAAAAATGCCAGTTCAATACTTAATCTCTGTTCGTCCTGCAGTTATATTTTCTTTTATTTTCACTGTAGAGTTTCCAGAAACAAATCTGATTAATAAAGCTCTAAGTTAGGCTGGACTAGAGTTTAAAAAGTTACGTAGCGCTTAAAGGGGTACTCCGCAGGAAGAAAAAAAAAATGTTTTTAATCAACTGGTGCCATAAAGTTTTACAGATTACTTCTATTTAAAAATCTTTAGCCTTCCAGTACTTTTCAGCTGCTGTATACTACAGAGGAAGTTGTGTAGTTCTTTCCAGTCTGACCACAGTGCTCTCTGCCGACGCCTCTGTCCCTATCTGGAACTGTCCAGAGCAGGAGCAAATCCCCCTAGCAAATCTCTCCTGCTCTGGACAGTTTCTGACACAGACAGAGGTGTCAGCAGAGAGCACTGTGGTCAGACTGGAAAGAACTACACAACTTCCTCTGAGGCATACAGCAGCTGATAAGTACTGGAAGGATTACCAATCCGGTAGGCAGATGCCGTGTTGCCATGCACATCCATAATGCTACTGCTAAGTATAAACCAGTCAGTGACCTGGTATTAAGGCTACAGTTACTACACATTAAAGGGGTACTCCAAAGCTGCTGTATGCTCCAAAGCAGTGTTTCCTAACCAGTGTCACTCCGGCTGTTGCAAAACTACAACTCCCAGCATGCCCGGACAGCCAACGGCTGTCCGGGCATGCTGGGAGTTGTAGTTTTGCAACAGCCGGAGACACACTGGTTGGGAAACACTGCTCCAGAGGAAGTTGTGTAATTCTTTCTTTCTAACCACACTGCTCTGTGCTGCCACCTCTGTCGGTGTCAGGAACTGTCCGGACCATAGCGAACCTCTCCTGCTCTGGACAGTTCCTGACACGGACAAAGGTGGCAGCAGAGAGCACTGTGGTCAAACTGGAAAGAACTACACAACTTCTTCTGGAGCATACAGCAGCTGATAAGTACTGGAAGAATTAAGATTTTTACATAGAAGTAATTTACAAATCTGTATAACTTCCTGGCACCAGTTGATTTGAAAAAAAAAAATGTTCTACCCCTTTAAACCAGTCTTTGCTGCGTTGTGTTGTAGCTTTATTAATCAGATTTTTCTCAATGGTGTCGGGACACTAAACCTGTCTTATGTCCATTCACTTTGCTTGAAACTCTTTGTCCCCTTGTTATCAACTATTTCATATCGACTATGGGGGCTCTTAAAAGAGCTGAGTGACAGGAAGTGTTGACATACTTCCCCCCATGAGCTATACTTTATCTCACATGTCTCTATTTAAATCAACTGGTGCCAGAAAAACAGATTTGTTAATTACTTCTATTAAAAAATCTTAATCCTTCCAGTACTTATTAGCTGCTGAATACTACAGAGGAAATTCTTTTCTATTTGGAACACAGTGCTCTCTGCTGACATCTCTGTCCATTTTAGGAACTGTCCAGAGCAGCACATGTTTTCTATGGGGATTTTCTCCTACTCTGGACAGTTCTTAAAATGGACAGAGATGTCAGCAGATATAAAATAAAATAAAATAATAAAAATAAATATAATAAATATAAATATAATAAAATAAAATAATTTCCTGTGTAGTATTCAGCAGCTAATAAGTACTGGAAGGATTAAGATTTTTTTAAATAGAAGTAATTTACAAATCTGGTATATAAACAAAGGAAAGAAAGGGGAGAGCACACTAAGGGCATATGTCACCTGGACTGTAGCGTAACCAAAACTCGGTACCTATCTTCTGGTCTCCTGCGGGGTGCGCACACACAAGTATGGAGTATCAACAAATTATAAAAAGACAAAACGTAGGTGCACTCACCGCTCAACGGAGACTGTAGCGTGTAGGGGTCCGGTTCCCCGGGAGCTGGATCTCAGCGACGGCGCATGGAAGTGTGGCGCTCGGAGGCTACGCCGGCAGTTTCGCACGTAAGCACGCAATTACGTGCAATACTGCCGGCGTAGCCTCCGAGCGCCACACTTCCATGCGCCGTGGCTGAGATCCAGCTCCCGGTGAACCGGACCCCTACACGCTACAGTCTCCGTTGAGCGGTGAGTGCACCTACGTTTTGTCTTTTTATAATTAATTTACAAATCTGTTTAAAGGAGTAGTCCAGTGGTGAACAACTTATCCCCTATCCTAAGGATAGGGGATAAGTTTGAGATCGCGGGGGGTCCGACCGCTGGGGCCCCCCTGCGATCTCCTGTACGGAGCCCCGACAGCCCGCCGGAAGGGGGCGTGTCGACCTCCGCACGAAGCGGCGGCTGACACGCCCCCTCAATACAACTCTATGGCAGAGCCGAAGCGCTGCCTTCGGCAATCTCCGGCTCTGCCATAGAGATGTATTGAGGGGGCGTGTCGGCCGCCGCTTCGTTCGGGGGTCGACACCCGCTATCTGGCCGGAGAGCCGGGGCCCTGTACAGAGAGATCGCAGGGGGCCCCAGCGGTCGGACCCCCCGCGATCTCAAACTTATCCCCTATCCTTAGGATAGGGGATAAGTTTTTCACCACTGGACTACCCCTTTTAACTTTCTGAAAACAGTTGATTTAAAAAAAAAAATAATAATAAAAAAAAAAAAGAAGTTTTCCACCGGAGTACCCCTTTAAACACATTGGGGGAGATTGATCAAAACCTGTCCAGAGGAAAAGTTGCTGAGTTGCCCCTAGCAACCAATCAGATCGCTTCTTTCATTTTGCAGAGGCCTTTTTCAAAAATGAAAGCAGCGATCTGATTGGTTGCTATGGGCAACTCAGCAACTTTTCCTCTGGACAGGTTTTGATAAATCTCCCCCCATAGAGTCTTATGACCCTGCTTCAGTTTTATAAGCTGCCGACTGTAGGTTTGATGGGGGACATGTGTCATTATTTGTGTATGGTAGAACCGTAGAATTTGCCGAAATTCTAAATTACGCGCAGAAGCGCTAAATTTATCAATCAAGTGCAATGAGTTTCATAAATTGTGGGCAAATACAGTAATGTCCTCAGACCTCCACTCCTGCAGTCCAAGATGGCTTATATTTGCGTAAAAAATATGGTCATTGCGCAAGATTTCTGCGGGTAAATGAAATGTACGCAGTTAATAAATTTGTGTGCCCTAAATATGTCACTCCAAGGTACAATGATCCCTCAACATACAATGGCCTCAACATACAATAGGTTCAACATACAATGGTCTTTTCTGGACCATTGTAACTTGAAACCAGACTCAACATACAATGCTACAGACAGTCCAGATCTGTGAAACATGTCACAACTGGAGGAACTGACCAATCAGAATGGGCATTTTACTGGTAAATCACCTGTATTACTGAAGCGCGTGCACTGACTGGTGTCTGGTAGCGCCCCCTATAGTACAGGGAGGAACTACAAGTTCTGTACTACTTACCTGTGCCAGGGTTAGTTGCTCCTTTGGACACTAAGTAAGGGTGGCTCCATTTGGGACACTGTGTGGGACTGTATAGGACCCTGAAGAAGCTCCTGTCCTCTACATAAACCATTGTTTCCCAACCAGGGTGCCTCCAGCTGTTGCAAAACTACAACTCCCAGCATGCCCGGACAGCCAACGGCTGTCCGGGCATGCTGGGAGTTGTAGTTTTGCAACAGCTGGAGGCACCCTGGTTGGGAAACACTGACATAGACAGTGATTTACAGCTCCCAGCAAATCTTTCTTACTTTTATATGTAAGGACTTGTTTGATCTATATTAGTTATTTTTCTACTTATTTTTCTTTAATCTTCACTTTTTTCTATTTTTGGATGACATTTTGGGGCTTCAGAACCAATTACCAGGTTTGGCTATGTGATAGCCTGGGGGATGTAGGGTATGGGGAGTGTAGCTGTGCAGTGGTTAAAGGGTGCTTGTTAACCCTTGCTTTTCGTGACGCCAGGGTGGGGGCTCCTCAGTAATGTTTGTCCTACCGCCACCCTTCCCGAGAGCGATAGGGAGGTGGATGATAATAGAATGTCCACAACCAGAGAGTTTTCTGAAACAGGTATAACTTTTACTGAAGATTTTCTGCAAGCTTCATAAACTGAACAGTCTCTATGCATACAACTGCTTTCTCTGGAGATTGTCAAAGGTTGGTACTTTAGCTATTTAGAGTCTTTAGGTATTAGGCGCTGTTCCACTGGATTTAGGGGATTTAGTTGCGGTCCAGTAGTCACGCTAGCTTTAGCGGGGGTAGTTCAGAACTCCCGGTTTTAGTTCTGCTGAGGCCGGTAGGTTTTTGAGGCCTAGCCTGTCTTTGAAAGTTGCGCAGATCCATCCTGCTAGTCCGGCATCCACGAGAGCAGCAACCCAAGAGAGCGATCATTGGCTACAGCTCCCTTATATGGGCAGGGGCTGAACTAGTGCTAATTGGTCCATACTGATGATGTCAATCACCATTACAAAGATTTATGGGTAACACGTGACCCAAGGACCTCCTAAGGTCCTCCAACATACCATAGAGGTTACTAGCATGGTCACATGACCGAAGGTCCTGCGACGCTAAACAAAGTAAGTACTTTACATTATATTAAATATATATAATTATTAAATGTATACAGTTATTAGCATTAAAGAATTAGACTTAAGGAGAGGCGACTAGGGGGTTGTCCCACCTGAGGGACCCTACCTGAGCGTAGTTACTCTGACTTTGGGGACCTCTATACTAGGTACGGTATGTAATACAGTACCGGGCCACTACACATAGAGTTATGGTCTCAACATACAATAGTTTCAACTAGAGATGAGCGAACTTACAGTAAATTCGATTCGTCACGAACTTCTCGGCTCGGCGGTTGCTGACTTTTCCTGCGTAAATTAGTTCAGCTTTGAGGTGCTCCGGTGGGCTGGAAAAGGTGGATACATTCCTAGGAAAGAGTCTCCTAGGACTGTATCCACCTTTTCCAGCCCACCGGAGCACCGGAAAGCTGAACTAATTTATGCAGGAAAAGTCATCAACTGCCGAGTCGAGAAGTTCGTGACGAATCGAATTTACTGTAAGTTCGCTCATCTCTAGTTTCAACATACAATGGTTGTCCTGGAACCAATTAATATTGTAACTTGAGGGACCACTGTACACCGACAACTACGCATCTGGAGGAAATGCTCCACCAGAATGTACACAAAAAAACAGCTTGCGCAAGATTTTGGGCAAAAATGTAAGCACAAAACAGGGGTAAACTCTTTGATACATGTCCCCCGATGAACCTTTAAATTTACAGCCGCCGTTGGCAATAGGTCCCCCTGGTGCTTTGTTAGGACGTGACGTGGGCGCATTGTACAGATGCCACGGCCGCGTGCTTATCGCTTTAATGAGTGCCATTAGCATGTGGATGAGAACGTCATGCTTGTAAACCGCGTTCACATTGCGTGTGGTGCGACGAGATCTAATGAATAAAGGAGGAGGGCAAAATAAGCCTCCAGCTGTCAAGTAACAGTCACACAGCTAAAGATGCAGTAGAGCTGAGTTTGCTCAGGGGTTAGCACTGTTGCCTTGGAGCACTGGGTTCCAAGGTTTAAATACCACAACATCTGCAAGAAGTTTGCATGTTTTCCCCATATTGTTTGCATGGGTTTCCTCAGGGGACTCCGAAAAATACTGGTAGGTGATTTTACATTGTTAGCCCTAGTGGGCACCTTGGGTGGAGCTGCATGAACTTCTTAGGCCTCGATGCAGTCACGGCGTAGCTATGTGCTTTAAAGGGGTACTCCGGTGGTGAAAGTATGCTTGGATGGGCTGAGCGTGCATGTGTATGACAGGAATAGGCTGTATGGTCAGATTAAATTAAAGGGGTACTCCGGTGGAAAACATTTTTTATTTTTTTTTCAAATAAACTGGTGGCAGAAAGTTAAACAGATTTGTAAATGACTTCTTATAAAAAATCTTTACCCTTCCAGTACTTATTAGCATCTGTATGCTACAGAGGAAATTCTTTTCCTTTTGAATTTCTTTTTTGTCTTGTCCACAGTGCTCTCTGCTGACATCTCTGTCCGTGTCAGGACCTGTCCAGAGCAGCATAGGTTTGCAATGTGGATTTTATCCTGCTCTGGACAGTTCCTGATACAGGCATCAGGTGTCAGTAGAGAGCACTGTGGACAAGACAAAAAAGGAAATTCAAAAAGAAAATAATTTCCTCTGTAGCATACAGCTGCTAAAAAGTACTGGAAGGGTAAAGATTTTTTTATAGAAGTCATTTACAAATCTGTTTAACTTTCTGGCACCAGTTGATTTAAGAAAAAAATTATTTCCACCGGAGTACCCCTTTAATTTAATCTGACCATACAGCCTAATCCTGTCATACACATCCACGCTCATCCCAGCCAAGCATGCATGTATTCTAAATGGAGAGAGGGGAGAAAGCTGCTGCCAGACTATGAAGAACCAAAAGACCCGGCATGTTAAAGGGGTACTCCTCTGCTAGACATCTTAGGGGATAACATGTCTGATCACCGGGGTCCCTCCGCTGGGATTCCCATGAAGCACCTGGCATTCTGAAGGAACGATGAGTTCCGGCGGCACGCCCCCTCCCATAGACATGAATGGAGGGGGGGTGGCTTGATGTCACGAGGAGGCGTGGCATGGTGTGACATCATGACTAGAGATGAGCGAATTTACAGTAAATTCGATTTGTCACGAACTTCTCTGCTCGGCAGTTGATGACTTTTCCTGCATAAATTAGTTCAGCTTTCCGGTGCTCCGGTGGGCTGGAAAAGGTGGATACAGTCCTAGGAGACTCTTTCCTAGGACTGTATCCACCTTTTCCAACCCACCGGAGCACCTGAAAGCTGAACTAATTTGCGCAGGAAAAGTCATCAACTGCCGAGCCGAGAAGTTCGTGACTAATCGAATTTACTGTAAGTTCGCTCATCTCTAATCATGACCACTACCGCGGAGATTGCGGTGGTCCCACCGGAGGGACCCCCCCGCCATTAGACATCTTATCCCCTATCCTTTGGATAGGGGATAAGTCGTCTAGCAGCGGAGTACCCCTTTAAAGGCCAACATGCCTCCCTTTTCTTCAGGTGACCAGTGGTTCCCAAACTGTGGACCTCCAGACGTTGTATTTAAACTTATATTTATAATATTACATTAGGGTTTTTTTTTTTTTATATGCTATTTTTGTTTATGTAATTTTACTGTATTTTATTGCTTTTTAATTTATTTTATTAGCTTTTTTTATGTAGTTTATTCTATCATATAAAATCGCTTTCTTTGTGACTGTTCATTTTGGATGATGGTTTACTTTGCTATCTCTGGCCTTGTTAGGAGTTGGCTGACAGATTGCTTATACAGTTGGTCTCCGCACACCGGGGTATGGCATTGTGCGTCCAGCCGGCCCCGCGTGTGGTTCCTGCCTGGATGACAGCTGCTAGACGTGGGTTTATATCAGAGAAACGGAGATTTATTTGTCTCCGGCGAACTTTTCATCCGTGCCGCAGGGGCCCGAATAATATTATCCAGATTGTAATAACCTCTGATTTTACAGCAGTATAAACAATGCGTTTGGTGGATTCCCCGCTGATGTCATCACCTCTGTCCCACTGACATCATAACAAAAAAAAAACTTCGCTCCCCGCTTGATCACAGGTTCCAGGGAAGCACAATGCTGACGAGATTTTCCCTGGTAAATAATGATTACGGGGCTTTATTAATAATAATAATAATAATTTATTTATATAGCGCCTACAGATTCCGCAGCGCTTTATATAAGGAGCGATGGAGAATGATGGTAATTGCCCATTGTGGGGTTGGTGCCAGTAGGGGCGGTGCCAGTTGTTTGCTTAAGAGCTTTGTCATTGTGTTATGGTGGCATCATTGTGCGATTACTTCACCGAACAACAAGGGCACCTATGTATGTCATTGTTCCAAAAATACCAGCCGGAACACATTATTTTATTTGTTGTATTCATGTACGTAGGAGCAGTATTATAGTAGTTATATTCTTGTATATAGGAGCAGTATTATAGTAGTTATATTCTTGTATATAGGAGCAGTATTATAGTAGTTATATTCTTGTATATAGGAGGCAGTATTATAGTAGTTATATTCTTGTATATAGGAGCAGTATTATAGTAGTTATATTCTTGTATATAGGAGACAGTATTATAGTAGTTATATTCTTGTATATAGGAGCAGTATTATAGTAGTTATATTCTTGTATATAGGAGCAGTATTATAGTAGTTATATTATTGTATATAGTGAGCAGTATTATAGCAGTTATATTCTTGTACATAGGAGGCAGTATTATAGTAGTTATATTCTTGTACATAGGAGACAGTATTATAGTAGTTATATTCTTGTATATAGGAGCAGTATTATAGTAGTTATATTCTTGTACATAGGAGGCAGTATTATAGTAGTTATATTCTTGTATATAGGAGGCAGTATTATAGTAGTTATATTCTTGTATATAGGAGGCAGTATTATAGTAGTTATATTCTTGTATATAGGAGGCAGTATTATAGTAGTTATATTCTTGTATATAGGAGACAGTATTATAGTAGTTATATTCTTGTATATAGGAGACAGTATTATAGTAGTTATATTCTTGTATATAGGAGGCAGTATTATAGTAGTTATATTCTTGTATATAGGAGCAGTATTATAGTAGTTATATTCTTGTATATAGGAGCAGTATTATAGTAGTTATATTCTTGTATATAGGAAACAGTATTATAGTAGTTATATTCTTGTATATAGGAGCAGTATTATAGTAGTTATATTCTTGTATATAGGAGCAGTATTATAGTAGTTATATTCTTGTATATAGGAGGCAGTATTATAGTAGTTATATTCTTGTATATAGGAGCAGTATTATAGTAGTTATATTCTTGTATATAGGAGCAGTATTATAGTAGTTATATTCTTGTATATAGGAGCAGTATTATAGTAGTTATATTCTTGTATATAGGAGCAGTATTATAGTAGTTATATTCTTGTATATAGGAGCAGTATTATAGTAGTTATATTCTTGTATATAGGAGCAGTATTATAGTAGTTATATTCTTGTATATAGGAGGCAGTATTATAGTAGTTATATTCTTGTATATAGGAGGCAGTATTATAGTAGTTATATTCTTGTATATAGGAGCAGTATTATAGTAGTTATATTCTTGTATATAGGAGCAGTATTATAGTAGTTATATTCTTGTATATAGGAGGCAGTATTATAGTAGTTATATTCTTGTATATAGGAGCAGTATCATAGTAGTTATATTCTTGTACATAGGAGCAGTATTATAGTAGTTATATTCTTGTATATAGGAGCAGTATTATAGTAGTTATAGTCTTGTATATAGGAGGCAGTATTATAGTAGTTATATTCTTGTATATAGGAGCAGTATTATAGTAGTTATAGTCTTGTATATAGGAGCAGTATTATAGTAGTTATAGTCTTGTATATAGGAGGCAGTATTATAGTAGTTATATCATTTTTGTGTACATAGGAGGAGCATTATAGTATTGTATCCCATAGTACTGACACATAAATGTAGTGTCCTTTCTGATAATTCTGTGTTTCTTCCCTGTAATAGACTTGTTTGACCGGAATCGTATGTGACACCAGCCTCTCATAGTGTAAACACCTCCGGGATCTCTCTGTACTATGTACACACTCAGCCTTTCCCGTCACACCTTTGTGCTCAAGAATGTCCGGTGTTGAGTTAATACTGAGATCGAATCAATTCTTTGACCCTAAGACTTGTGAATATCAGAATGGTTATTGCTTGCAGTGCATGTGTAGATGAAGCAGAGCTGGATCTTAAATTTAACCCCTGTCAAGTGGCCACTTCCCCCATGCCAATATGGTTCCATGTTGATACTGTTAAACGTTGTTCCAAGTTCTTCGTGGCCCATTGTCTAAATAAGGTTTGGGGTAGAAAATGGGTCTATTTATCCCCAGCGTCCTTACCTCTCTGACCTTTCCTCTCGACATAGGGTTTTACCATTTGTAGCATGTTTGATCAATTTCTGGAATCCCTTTCCGTCCGCCCTGACAGCTGCCGCACGCTCCCCTTTAGCAGATTAGATGATTTGAAAGGGATAAATCTAATCTCTTACAATCAGATCAGTAAATGACGGCTCATAACATTGAGTTGCTGGGCTTAAATTACTTTGCTGAATGGTTCCTTATAGGCTTGTGTGTGAGTGTTCATTCAGAATTAAGGCGTACAGGGTGGCCGGCAACCCACGCCAATTACAGGGGCTATCTCCAGGCAAAGTAGAGGCTACTGGGTATCCAGGAATGAAAGGGACTCTGACACCAAGAAGACTCTTTTACAGTATTGAGACGTGCTAAACAGAATTTTGGTCAGTGACCAAAATAAGGCGGGTGCCATTTGCAATGTTCTGGGTCACTGCCAGCCAAAAGCATTAAAATAATTTTGGGGTTCTTTGGGAGCCCTGACTGAGTTTACAGGATTACTAAGGAGCAGGGTACCTCACTGGAGCCCACTTTCATTCCATTCGTCACGTTCAAAGCGTGAATAAGGCCTAGAAGGGTCCGAAACGCGTCTGTACATTTTGTGAGCTGTGTCTACATATCTGTAAAAAATTTTTTGCAGTGGCATTAATAAAGGTAACTAGATTTTATCTCCATTTGAGCGCTGCCCATGCTTTCCATTACTACCAACCTTAATGAGACTGAAATGAGGTGGGTGCTGTAGTAAGTAAGCATTGAGCCTTGTTTGGCAGACCAAAGCTTTTAGGGGATTCATATGGAATCCGGGGGTGTCACATGAGCTCTTCTTCTTTGGGAGTCCAAAATGGCTTATGTAGAGGTGGAGCACATTAAAGGGGTTTTCCTGCTTTATACATCTTATCTCCTATCCAAAGGATAGGGGATAAGATGTATGATTGCATGGGTCCCGCCGCTGGGGACTCCCGCAATCTCGGACCCCCGGCATTCTGTGCTAGGCGCTGGCTCCAAGACGGGGACGTGACGTCATGGCCACGCTCCCTATTGATGTCACGCCACACCCCTCCATTCATGTCTATGGGAGGGGGTGTGACGGTTGACACGCCCCGTCCCATAGACATGAATGGAGGGGATGTGGCGTGACATCACCACCACTTCCGCCTGGCAAACTGTTTCAATTAGAACATTTGTAGACCCAATCCTTCAAAACCCAGTTTGGAACTACAGTGTATACATCTCTTCTAAAGATAACAGTGAAGTACTTACCACTGGCAGAAAATAAATCCTTTAGACCACCCCCACACACAGTATTGTCTAATCTGTTTTTGGTATTGTGTCACTGTAGAGATGCAGTACAAGCCAAAAACGTGTCCGATTAAATCAGAGCTTAGAAATCATCAGGGTCGTCTGGATTCACGACAAACTTGTGCACATTATGGCTTCCAAGTTAATATCCAGCTGAGAGGTTATATCATTGACTACTCCATAGACTCCTGAATCTAAGCGATCTCGTAGACCCCCACATCGGGGAACTGATCATATGTGACCTGTGGGAGCTGCTCCCCCTGTCCTCCTGTGAGCCGCCGGCGCTTTAAATGAATGAGTTGCGTGCCGCGGCGCTGGAAATGATTAATAAAGGACATCTGTACTGATTAATTTGACATATTCCTGTGCCTGGGCTGCAAAGATAAACAAAATAAACTTTGACTCACCTTCCTACGTTCCCCCGTTGCTACAGTATCGGCCTCACTGTTCTCCGCTGCGATCTTCATGCTGCTTCCTGGGGACGGGAACGTCACAGAGCCGTCAGCGTATCACCGGCCACAGTGATGTCCCGCCTCGGCCGGTGATAGGCTGAGCGCACTGAGCCGTCCGACTCCTTACATGACATGATGGGCTGAGCACACTGTCATGTAAGGAGCCGGCTGGCAGAGCAGTTCTCCTCATAGACACACACAGGCAATAGCTGCAGGGACAGCATTTTTTCACCCAAAAATATACACATTTTTTTAATCAATGTATATTACAAATATACATATAATAGTATTATCTACAGTATATCAAAAGTTTTTGTTGGCGACAGGTACACTTTAACATCTGTGTGCCGTGTGATGGGCATGACCCATTTGGGCCCGTCGTTGAGTTTTATTTAATAGTTTTTCTTCACATTTTTCCATCCTTTCAGTCGATATAAAGGGACACGTGGGTGGTGGATCTTCAAAGATGATGCAGACCCCTCACGGCTAAGCTCCAGATGCCTGGTTATCTGCAGATAAGAAAGTGATGCCAGCTCCTCACATCCTGGTCCTGCCGCTCGCAGTGCTCAAGCTGTGTAAGCACTGAGGGTCTGCTCTGTAATCTTATCTCATTATTAATAACGCTCTTATCAGGACCACCTACTGAATTATCCCTGCTGGGTTATCCAGACAAGGTTGAGAAAATTATCACTTTGCAAACCAGCCTCTGCCAGGGTACAAGTTATCAGGAGAAGTCACTGAACGATATCTACAGAAATGTTACTTTACAATAGTACAGAAACGTCTGACACTCAATGGTTTGGTCATCTGTGGTAGCCCTGGTATGTTCAATGGGTAGAAATGTGTAAAGTAAGTAAATTCACGGACGTTTTTGGAATTTCCTGAGTGAGTACCCCGTCCCCCCTACAAATAAGTTGCTGTAAGTTTCCACAGTGCATATTGTGGTGGATGGTGTCAGTTTTGGAGAATTTTAGGCTACATTTACATATATCCGGCGTCCAGCTCCGGCGAAACTGGGTGAAAATTGCCACAACTGATGAACCAACTGATGCCAGAAGTGCATCAGTTGTGCATCATCCGGCGATCACAAACAGTGGACGCCAGATGATGCACAACTGATGCCAACTGAAGCATGATGTGTTCCCCTGTCTGTGCCGGGCCGGCAAGTCCTATTATTCGGCGTCTTAACTGAGATGCCGGATGATTGTGAACGGTCACATTCAAGTGAATGGGATCAGTTCTGGCTCCTTTTTCCCTCCGGAGGGAAAAGAAAACAGACGACGGACATATGTAAAGGGTGCCTTACAGGATTTAAATGTTTGTGCTGTGTTTTCAGAGTTATTTTGATTTTGATATGGGGTCTTTCCTCTTTAGATGGCATCCCTGATGAAGTACTAAGGAAGACTCCACTCAAACTTTTGGAAGACGGCGCCGGTATCGGCAAAAAGATATGCCAATGTTTACCATGCTGTACCGTAGAAGGTCAATTGACTTTAATAGGTCTTCAGTAGCATTAGTTATGCTCATATAACATATTAAGAACATGTTGTAGATCTCAGTACTTCTTGAAGTTCCTAAGGTCTTGTAGACATCGGCAGAGAGTAGCCAACTTTACTGCATGTATGATTATTGCTGTATGAAGGAGGGGCACCACACACCCTGGTTCACCCCTGGTGACAGCTGGCAGAAAGTGAGACACATGTTACCCATGGGTCAGATGAGGCTTTGGTGTTCACAGAGTCCAGATTTGTAGAATATCCCTGGTCCAATAGAAAAAGGAAGGGGGGCATGTCAAAATGGGTCCCTGGATAATGTTGTCCATCTGCTGTATGCAGATTGGAGAATTAGCCATCTCTTGGGTGCACAATGTGACTTTGACATGTGGAGATCATCACATGAAGAGACAGCTGTAGTCGGTCAGACTGTCTAATCTATAATCTAATGAGTAGCATCTCTTTAACCTGATCTCTCTCCAAGAGTCATAAACATAAAGTCCTTCAATGTACTGGTACTGGAACCCAATCCTTAAACTGCACCTAATCCTTGTTGCACCCAGTCCTCTTTATAGACATAAACATGCATGAGAAGGTGCCGATAAACCATCAATAGCTATTGGTCATATTTCCATTATCTCTGTCATTCACCCTATACACAGTTACGTACACATGTTCATATGTTCTGAATGGAGAGAGGAGGTAAGTTGCTGCCAGACAGCTCTAGTAGTTGCTTATTTCTCTGAAAACAACACAGTTCGGTAATTAAAGGGGTACTGCGGTGAAAAACTTATTTTTTTTGTAAATCAACTGGTGCCAAAAAGTTAAACAGATTTGTAAATTACTTCTATTTAAAAATCTTAATCCTTCCAGTACTTATCAGCTGCTGTATGCTCCACAGGAAGTTCTTTTCTCTTTTGAATTTCTTTTCTGTCTGACCACAGTGCTCTCTGTCCATGTCAGGAACTGTCTGTCCAGAGTTGGATAGGTTGGCTATGGGGATTTGCTCCTACTATGGACAGAGGCATCAGCAGAGAGCACTGTGGTCAGGCAGAAAGGAAATTCTCTGTAGTATACAGCAGCTGATAAGTACTGGAAGGATTAAGATTTTTAAATAGAAGTAATTTACAAATCTTTATAACTTTCTGGCACAGTTGATTTAAAAATGGTGAACCGTACTGAACCGTATGTGCGTATGGTTCCATCCGGTTTGCACAATACGGTTTTGCAGTTTGCACATGCGCAGTGCACGCCGAAAGTTCTTACCACAAATAGAACAAGAGGAACTTTATTTAATTAAGGACAAACCGAAAACCGTATCTTTTTTTTTTCTTTAAAAGTATTAAACCGTATGCAACCGGACATCTGTTTTCAAACCGTATACGGTTTAAAACCGTAGAGAGGTCTATACGGTTGTACACGGTTGTACACGGTTGTATACGATTCGGCCTGGTTTTGAAACGTACATTTTTTTTACAATAAAACTGATACGGGAACCGTATTGCAAAAACGAGATGTGAAAGCAGCCTTACACGGTTTTGTCCGTTTTTTTTCCCGTACCCAAAACTGTAGCCTACTACGGTTTTTGTTTTGGGTGAAAAACCGTAATAAACCATATATGTTTTTTCTTTTTAAACATGGGAGTCAATGGGAACTGTAGAGAACTGTATGTGCGTACATTTCCATCAGGTTTTCACCATACGTTTTTTTCTTGGAATTTCAATCAAACAAGTTAAACTTTATTCATAATGGAGAAGAAAAGTTAAAAACATATACTTTTTTTTCCCCTTAAAACACAGATGCAACCGGACATTATTTTTCAATCCGTATACGGTTTTCAACAGTATACGAGTTAATGTTTGTACACACATTTTGATACAGTTTAATCCGTTTTTCATCAAAAACCTTATACGGGAACTGTATTGCAAAAACATGGTGTGAACCCAGCCTTAGTAGAGATTGCACAAAATGTACCGTGTTCCTTGGTCGTTCCTCATTCTCCTGACCCAAGATCTTTTCTAGGATCTTTATGTCATCCTTAGTAGGAGAGACAGACAGAACTTTCTGTGCTACATGTACTCAAATAGTGGTCGCCCACACAGGAAGTCAAGTAGTTGCTGGCTTGGGTACCACAGCCTTTTATATATATTCAGGTGGTGGGGATAGGTGCGAAAGAAAATTCTGTACAAACGGAACATTATAGGAACCAGGAAGAAATGGGGAGCACCATACAGTTCAGAACGCTTTTTTGGCCGTGAATTATTCTCCCTCCTCAAAAGGTTTAGCGTGCTCGTGTCCTGAAAGGTAAGCGGAGAGTAAGCTACATGCAGACATCTCAGACAGTGCCTTAAAGGGTACTCCGCCCCTAGACATCTTATCCCTTATCCAAAGGATAGGGGTTAAGGTGTCTGATCTCCGGGGTCCCACTGCTGTGGACCTCGGATCTCGGCTGCGACACCCCAGACATCCGGTGCACGGAGCGAACTTCGCTGGATGACTGGCGATGCGGGGCGGAGGCTCGCTATGTCACGGTCACACCCCGATCGTGACGTCAAGGCCATGCCCCCTCGGGGGCACAGCTGTGACGTCACGAGCCTCCAGCGCTGCACCCGACACTCTAAACAAACACTGTGTGCAGCAGGGAGATCGCGGGGTCCCCCGCGATCAGACATCTAATCCCCTATCCTTTGGATAGGGGATAAGATGTCTAGGGGTGGAGTACCAGTTTAACTCCTTGTGATAATTGCCATCAGGGGAGATTCATAAAGCCCCCCATACATGGTGATCTGGTCCCGCTGAAGTCGATAGGCTTGGTCAACACTTATCTAATGAATATGGCCAACTTTGTATCTCCAACTATGCAGACAACGCAGCAGTGACCACAATATCCACTCTCAAGCTAACCAGAAGCAGAAGAACATTATATTAGGATGAAAGACAAATCTAGATCAGACTAAACCAAAAGCCAGGAGGACCAAAGCCAAATCTCATCTAATCTGCCCCATAATCTATTCCATTGAAGGTTATCCTAACTTCTAGACCTATTCTGAGAAAAACTCTGAAGAAGAATTCTGCTTTATGTCGGAAAGATTCCCTGCTATCTATGGGCCTCACCCTGAAAACATCCTGCTGTATCCACCCTCAGTATACAGGTATACATCCTCAACTTGGTCAAACTGATGATTTATCTTTAGGGTATCATTGGCGATATGGCAGACGAAAACCCAACCTTTGCCTAGGAGTATGTGTTGAAGGTCGATTGTTGCATCCACATTTGCCCAAACCCACCAAAATTTGCGAGACCTAATAAATATGGAGGCTTCCCATCATTCACTCAACATCATCCATGTTGGATATTAAAAGGGTATCAAAACGTGTGTACAAATTTCAACCTGTATATGGTTAAACTGTATACAATTTGAAAAATAATGTCCTGTTGCATCCGTTTTTTAAGAAAAAAACATTTCTAACTTTTCGCTCCATTTTGAATAAAGTTTCACTTGTTTGATTGAAATTCCAAGAAAAAAAACCATATGGTGCAAACCAAAGGGAACCGTACGCACATACGGTTCTGTATGGTTCCCATTGACTCAAATGTTAAAAAAACAAAACATGTACGGTTTAATACGGTTTTTCACCCGGACCAAAAAACTTGGTAGTCTACGGTTTTTGGTACGGGTAAAAAAAACAGACAAAACCGTATAAGACGCAAAACGGACTAAACCGGACGATGCTTTTGACATACGGTTTACAATGTTAGGTCAATGCATACGGTTTGCTATACGGTTCCGTACGGTTTTTAACTTGAAACCGTATACGGGAACTGTATAGCAAAATCGTGGTGTGCATGCACCCTTATCTCTCTCTCTCTCCATTATAGAGTAAACATGGACTCTCAGCTGCCAAAAATCAATGAGGTCCACTTAGCATGGAGACCCAGTAGTTAGTGCCACTATAGCAACCCCTAGAGAGCTTTATTTAAAGTGACTTTAAAATACCACAATGAACGAGCAATAAAACGCTTCCCCAGACAACAGGGCCCGTGTGCGAGTTGTGGAAATCAAGTGTGAAGGTCTTTGACCTGACCGGACCAGGGTCAAGTATTATTAGCCATGTTTTCTTTGGCTTTTATCTGTAGACAACAGTGAGAGCCCGCTGTCATTGACCTTCCTCACTTGTTTTGCCAGAGTGTTGTCACTTTTTCCCAATAATAAGACATTGTAGGTTTGTACATTATGGGGGAGATTTATCAAAACGTGTGCAGAGGAAGAGTGGTGCAGTTGCCCATAGCAACCAATCAGATCGCTTCTTTCATTTTCCACAGGCCTCTAAAGAGGCCTGTGGAAAATGAAAGAAGCAATCTGATTGGTTGCTATGGGCAACTGCACCACTCTTCCTCTGCACACGTTTTGATAAATCTCCCCCTTTGTCCTTTAAATATAGATGCTGTAGCACCATGTTACTTACAAATATTCCCAATAGTCCCAAATTGTGGGAAGTTTTAGTTCTCACCCCCAAAACATTACCTACAAAGTCCCCTTGTAATGCCAATTGGCATAAACTCCAAAAAAGTCCATAAACTTTTTCTGTCTACTTTGTGGAACAGTCCCTTGAACATTGGCAAGCAGGTGAATCTGAGACATGCGTAGGCCTTAAATGGGTACTGTTAGATATAAAAACTTTTTATATGTTGTACATCTTGGCAAAACAATAGTTTTTCTAATACAGTGATCCCTCAACATACGATGGTTAATTCGTTCCAAATGAACCATCGTTACTTGAATCCATCGTATGTTGAGGGATCCGTGCAATAGTAATATAGAATGTTATACTCATGTGTCCCCGCCGCTCAGGACCGTCACCGCTGTCTTGGATCGTCGCACCACATCACTATCATCACATCCCGGGGTCTCCCCGCCGTTCCGGACTGTCACCGCTGCCCTGGATCGTCGCTCCCCATCATCACAACGCTGCGCACGCCGCTCCACACGCCGCTCCTATTGGATGACAGGACGGCGTGCACGGCTGCAAAAAGAGTTATCCAAACACTGTACCTCCAACTATTCCAAAACTACAAGTCCCAGCATTACAAGAGTGGCAAGGCATGATACACATGAATGACATAGGAACAGAAAATGTATGCATATAAAACACTGTACTTTTAGCACAAAACCTTTGCACTAATTTAGGGAGATGTAAGTAATACAATCACCATATTGTCTTTGGTGGTAGAGTACAGCAATCTCCAATAATCATTGCGTCTGTGTGTAATGCATAAAACCAGCGAGGAAAGGGTCACAGAGCAGGACTGCCAGGCTGGCTCCCAAGAGGGAGGAGTCATCACAGTGCAGGCAAGAGAGGGACACGCCCCCTCCCTCTGGGAAGATGAAAAAGAGAGTGGGCAGCTGTAATATGCTATTTTTTTTTGTGAAATATCATTGATAGATAGATAAAAATTAGATGTACATGATCAGAATTAGTTTTTTTTTTGTGTGATCTGACAGGTATGCTTTTAAAGGAAAATGGTCATCTTCACCCACACTAAACCCAATACACTAGGTTATAGTGTGGGTGAACAGGAGACCGATGAGGGGTTAATGGGTTAAATACATACCTGCAGCCCGGACATCTGTCCCTGCGAAGATCTTCTTCCATCTTGAGTGAGTTGCGTGCTGGAGGCGGGCCTGCCGGCTCAATTTGAATATTCATTGTCGTAGGTCAGTCGGTGCAGCGCTCACATGACCCGCGGAAATTAATATTCATGTTAAGCCGGCAGGCCCGCCTCCAGCGCACAGTTTACTGAAGATGGAAGAAGATCTTCGCAGGGACATATCTCCGTGCTGCAGGTACTTATTTAACCCATTAACCCCTCATCGGTCTCCTGTTCACCCACATTATAACCCAGTGTATTGGGTTTAGTGTGGGTGAACAGATGACAGTTTTCCTTTAAAGGGGTACTCCGCTGCTCAGCGTTTGGAACAAACTGTTCCGAATGCTGGAGCCGGTGCCGGGAGCTCGTGACGTCATAGCCCCGTCCCCTCGATGCAAGTCTATGGGACGGGGCGTGACGGCTGTCACGCCCCCTCCCATAGACTTGCATTGAGTGGGCTGGGTGTGACATCATGAGGGGGTGGGGCTTTATCGTCACGAGCTCCCGGCGCCGGCTTCAGCATTCGGAACAGTTTGTTCCAAGCGCTGAGTAACGGAGTACCCCATTAAGCCCACAGCTGACCATACACATAAGAAAAATAGTCAACCTGTCCAATTTGCTGACATTGACAGAATTGGTGTTGAGCATTGGCTCTGTTCTCATCCCATTAGGAGCCTTCTATTGGACTTGAATGTTGGATTTCCCAACATATGTCTCCGGCAGAAGGCTGCGACCAATCCCATGACGTGAATAAAACCTTATGTTTATGGGGCTCTTCCCACTTTTTCCATTAATTTCAACATGCCCGATTGCCCCAGTAGATAATACCCTGTCAATAGAATGGGGCCAAGGCAAGTATGAACGTTCAGAAGTTGTCATCTTTTTTGCCTCAGTAACAGGTCTAAAACAAGGGCTTCCAGTGGCTAGTCCTATACAGGGAGGTACCATTACCTTAGTGGGGGGTCACCCAGATAGAAAGACAAGTAGTGGCTTGGCAACCTTAAGAGTACTCCCCTGGAAAATATATATATTTTTTAATCAACTGGTGCCAGAAAGTTACACAGATTTGTAACTTACTTCTATTTAAAAATCTTAATCCTTCCAGTAATTATAAGCTGCTGTATGTTTCACAGGATGTTCTTTTCTTTTTGAATTTGTTTATCAGCTCTCTGCTGACACCTCTGTCCATTTTAGGAACTGTCCAGAGCAGGAACAAATCCCCATAGCAAACTTATCCTGCTCTGGACAGTTCCTGACATTGACAGAGGTGTCAGCAGAGAGCACTGTGGTCAGATAGAAAGGAAATTCAAAAAGAAAAGAACTTCCTACAGCAGTTGATAAGTACTGGAAGGATTAAGATTTTTAAATAGAAGTAAGTTACAAATCTATGTAACTTTCTGGCACCAGTTGATTTAAAAAAAATATATATATTTCCCAGGGGAGTACTCCTTTAAGGTTGCCAAGCCACTACTTGTCTTTCTATCTGGGTGACCCCTACTAAGGTAATGGTACCTCCCTGTATAGAACTAGCCACTGGAAGCCCTTGTTTTTGACCTGTTACTGATCTGTTTAACTTTTTGGCACCAGTTGATTTTAAAAAAAAAAATCTTTTCCAGCAGAGTACCCCTTTAAGTCTTACAATCTGCTGTATATCTTAAGCGGATGGGGAAATAAACATAGAACGGATTGGAATAAGTGGGCAGCCCGGGTGTTACCTGAAGCTACTGGGCCCCAATGTAAATTGTGTAATAGGGGACCCTCAAATCTGATGCTACATTTATACTTCTGGTCTCCTCAAATGGGGAAGAGAGACCTTATGTGCCATCTCTTGCTCCTGAGCGCCCCCTATAGTTATGGGCATCAGTGGTGGGATTGAAGAAAATTACAACAATCAGAACAATCTGTAGATATGCTCATGGCATGGCCCGGCCCTTCAGTTTTGACACTTGGTAAGGCCCTGGCATATGGATCCCCAATATGTGCCTGTGACCAAACTATATCCCCTGTATCATATTCTGTTTTTGCAGTATTTGTTCTGTACGTCAGGCCATGTGACCTTTATCGTGTGTTATGTTTTTGAAGTTTCTCTTGTTTTTCGACTCTGGCTGAGGACATCAGATGTTCAGGTCCTTCTAGGGGAATCACCCTGAGTGTGATCGCCGGAGCACATTGGCGCATATGTGACTGATCCGTGCACACGTTTATCTGATCCGTGCACATGTTTATCTGATCCGTGCACGCGTTTATCTGATCCGTGCACGCGTTTATCTGATCCGTGCACGCGTTTATCTGATCCGTGCACACGTTTATCTGATCCGTTCACACGTTTATCTGAGCCTCTGTTTATCCCTCTGCATCCTTTACTTGTCCCTAAAAGACTTTATTCTAGATCAGTGGTCTCCAACCTGTGGACCTCCAGATGTTGCAAAACTACAACTCCCAGCATGCCCGGACAGCCGTTGGCTGTCCGGGCATGCTGGGAGTTGTAGTTTTGCAACATCTGGAGGTCCGCAGGTTGCAGACCACTGTTCTAGATAGTGAGGCCTGTGCTGACCCCTTTATTCGGCAGACATGCCATTGTTTGCCCTCTATTCTCCTCTTATTAGGATGTTCTTCAAGATGTATTGTAGAAGCACCGTGTACAGGTTGGGGATGTGTGTACGTGATGGGGGATGACATCAATAGGGGGAGAAAGGGAAAGATCTGGTTATATGCGTCTTATCCGTCTCAAGACATTGTTCTGTAGGGCTGCGGATCTGGGTTACATATTTATATAAGGAAACCATGTGACTGCAGGTGCGTCATGTGACTACAACTACTGCCCAGAAATATATGAGATAGATATGAGATAGATATGAGATAGATAGATAGATATGAGATAGATATGAGATAGATAGATATGAGATAGATAGATATGAGATAGATAGATAGATATGAGATAGATAGATATGAAATAGATATGAGATAGATAGATATGAGATAGATATGAGATAGATATGAGATAGATATGAGATAGATATGAGATAGATATGAGATAGATATGAGATAGATAGATAGATAGAGATATATCGATAGATAGGAGATAGATAGATAGAGATATATCGATAGATAGGAGATAGATAGATATATAGGAGATAGATAGATAGATAGGAGATAGATAGATAGAGATAGATAGATAGATATGAGATAGATAGAGATATATCGATAGATATGAGATAGATAGATAGATATGAGATAGATAGATAGATATGAGATAGATAGATATGAGATAGATAGATATGAGATAGATAGATATGAGATAGATAGATAGATAGATATGATGATACGCTACCCGCTTCCATATATTTTTGTGTTTAACTGCAAGCGCACACGGGTCACAAGGCTGAAAAAAACCTAGGCCTAAATTCTCAGTCAGCATTGCGACCTGGCAACTGGGATTTGTTGAGCCCTAGAATTGATAGATATTAGATAGGTATAGAGAGATAGATAGATAGTTATGAGATATAGAAATAGATAGATATGAGGTAGATAGATAGATATGAGATAGATACATATGAGATAGATACATATGAGATAGATAAATACGTGAAATAGAAAGATAGATGTAAGTTAGATAGACATATATATATATATATATATATATATATATATATATATATATGTCACATACACACAGCATGATCAAGAGATACCTAGATGAAATATAGTTACAGATGATTTACATTAGATATATAGATATATTTATAGATGTGAGATGGATATGAGATAGATACAACATTCTGGATATAATAATGTGATCTCTTGTCTCCCTGGAGAGCTCTCTCTCACATTGTACTGCCGCTCCTCTTATCTATAGTTGTATCTCCTCATGGATACGGCAGGCGGTGAGTGGTTCTCATCTTGATGTAGAGCGCTTTATGGTCCATACAGATGGTGAAGGAGCTCTGGCACATTATACGCTTACCTGAGTACCGAAGAGATGATGGCGGCCACATCCTCCAAGTAACTTAGCAACACAGTGTACAACATACACATCGAGGGGAAGTTATATCCCTCTAAGTACCTCAGGCGGCCCAGTCATCCCCCAGATCGGCCTAAACAGCTGGGTGACAGTGAAGGTGGCCATGTTTGTTGTCACAAGCCATCAGGTCCTTGTATAGAAGGTCAGACAGATCAGGGAGGTTAGTACTTTTGGTGACCGGTGCTCCCAGCTGGAGGCCTTGTTGGAAGCGCACTGGGGCCAAACAATGGGAGACCTTGGGTTTGTTCACAGAAGAATGAGGATTTATTAACTCGGAGCCTCCTCCATTACCTGGAGATAGCAAACAGTCGGTGTATTGTCTTCTGCTCCCCTATGAAGTCAGTTTATGGAGCGGAACCTTCTGCTTTGGATCACATGAGGGTTCTAGAAGCATTCTGAAGAGTTCTGCAGAAAAGACCTGTGTATTCCAAGAGCAAGAAACTGTCATATCTATTTGATATGTATCTTATGTCTCATACCGGAAAACATTTTGTATTTTCCTGAGTTTTTCCCGTACGGATTTGGTCTTCTCACTTTGGTAGGAGGACAAATGGGCCTCATTTACTTAGCCAAACCAGACCGTTTTTATCAGGTTCTCTCGACATTTTTTGCGACATGTTTGGAGAAAAAAATTGTCTACATTCTCACAAATCACTCGGAGAGTTTGAGAAAACCCTACAAAGGGGTGTGGCTTATCAAAAATGGGCGTAACCCAACATTTTTCCCAAATCACTTCGTTTTTTTGTCCAAAACCCGACTAAAAAGCAAAGAAGAGGGAATTTTGAAAACCCGACTGCCAGAGGCTGGTGCAAAAACAGGTAAAATGGTCGGTTTTTCCCGCACCATGGTTCTTACGGGCAGTATGCATAAACTAGGTAAACCAAAATTAAAAAGACTGGTTAGGATATATGGACAAATATTAAATTTTTTTACCTTAAAAGTGTGGAAATGTTACTGTTTACTTTCATTGCATTGTTAGGCTGCGTTCACACGGCCGTCTAGACCGTCCCGTTCAATAAGGGATGCAAACGGATGTATGTTTGGATCCATTATTGTTTAGTTAATAAACAAAAAAAAATGCTCAGAAGTAAAAACGGATCAAAAAAAAAACTGATGACACTAAAGGCTCATCTGTTTTCCATAGACTTCAATGTTAAATTTACTGTATCTGTTTTTTCTTCCGTTTTTTTTTTTTTTTTGACAGAAGAAAAAATACTGCATGTGCCGTTTTTTCTGCCATCAAAAAACAGAAATGAGTGCAGGCGGGTACAAAGAGATGTAAACGGATTGTAAAAAAATCCCACTGACATTGGGATTTAAAAAAAAAAAACTTTTTAAATCCATTTACAGCCTGCAAGTATGGAACCGAAACGGGGATAAAAAGATTTTCACAGACCTGAAGAGCCACTGTTGTTTATTCCCACATTTTTTTTGTACCTTCCGGTGTGAACAAAAAAAAAAACCTTGTGCGCCAAAAAAATGTACATATTAGTAAATAACACACAAAAAAAGAGGACAAAAAAAAACAAAAAAAAAAAACACTTTTAGGGTGCATTCACACCACGTTTTTGCTATGCAGTTCCCATATATGGTTTTAAGTATAGAAAACCGTATCCATTGACTTAACGTTGCAAACCGTGTGTCAAATGCATCATCCGGTTTAGTCCATTTTGCGTCTTATACAGTTTTGTTAGTTTTTTTTTTTACCCGTACTCAAAACCGTAGACTACCACGTTTTTTTTTCCGTCCGGGTGAAAAACAGTATTAAACTATACACGTTTTTATTTTACATGGGAATGAATTGGAACCGTACAGAACCATATGTGCATATGGTTCCATCCGGTTTGCACCATATGGCTTCTGACCTTGCACAGTTCTTTCGTCAAACAAGTTAAACTTTATTCAAAATGGAGTAAAGAAAAAAAAAAAGTTTAAAACGTAAATGTTTTTTTTTTTTTTTTAAACTGATGCAACCGGACATCATTTTACAAACCATATACGGGTTAAAATTTGTACACAGGTTTTCATACAGTTTAGTCAGGTTTTTTGAGGAATCCGTTTTTCATCAAAAACCTGATACGGGAACTGTATTGCAAAAACGTGGTGTGAATGCAGCCTTAGTAAATCAGGGCCAATGTGTCTGTGAGGTCCAGTGATATAGTATATACAGTGATCCCTCAACATACGATGGTAATTCGTTCCAAATGAACCATCGTTACTTGAATCCATCGTATGTTGAGGGATCCTTGCAATAGTAATATAGAAAGTTATACTCACGTGTCCCCGTCGCTCCGGACCGTCACCGCTGTCCTGGATCGTCACTGTCATCATGTCCCTGGGGTGTCCTCGCTGCTCCGGACCGTCACTGCTGTCCTGGGTCGTCGCTGTCATCACGTCCCCGGGGTGTCCTCGCTGCTACGGACCGTCACCGCTGGCCAGGATCGTCGCTCTCCATCGGCGTCGTTACGCACGCCGCTCCAATTGGATGACCGGACGGTGTGCACGGCAACGTGATGACAACAAAAGAGAGCGACGGCCATGCAGCGGAGCCCGAAGAGGGCGGTCCGGAACATCGGGGACAGGTTAGTGACACTCACCGGAGCACACGGGGCACCGTAAACGGCTATCCGGTGGCAGCTGAAGCAGTCTGCACTGCCGGATAGCCGTTTATGTGATGGCCCCGACATACAAAAGCGTCGTATGTTGATGCTGCCTCTGAGAGGCCATCGTATGTTGAAATGATCGTAGGTCGGGGCCATCGTAGGTCGGGGGGGTCACTGTACAGGACTCATTTATGCCCTGGGTAGAGTATAATAGAACACTGGAAGGGACAGATTTGATGTCTTCGGAATTTGTTGGACCTTGTTTCATCCAAGTTTCCTTTTTCATTCCTTTCCAGAACTTCTCCTTCTCCAGTAACATCTCCAGGGATGTGGAGAGTTGTGTATAGTTTATTTGTTTTTTTTACAGCCAGCAGATTAGAGGATATTTCCTTTCATTCTTTGGATTGTCTTCAAGTCAACTTCAAAGGTTACATGCCTAAGATCTGCTTTGCAGGGATTTAGTGTTTTATTATGGTCCGATCCTGGTATCTGCCTTAAAGGGGTACTCCACTGGCCAGCGTTTGGAACACTTAAGAGATTTGTTCTATAAAAAAAAAAGCCTCTGGTGACGTCATGCCACGTCCCCTCAATGCAAGTCTATGGGAGGGGGCGTGACATCCGTCACGCCCCCTCCCATAGACTTGCATTGAGGGGGAAAGTTCTGACATCACGAGGGGCGTGGTCGAACCCCGCAGCGTGCACGCAACATTTGGAACTAAATGTTCCGAATGCTGACCAGTGGAGTATCCCTTTAAGACTACAAGCCTAGAACTTTACTTTTTTAGAACAAATCTCTACAAGATGTCCTAGTAGTAGCTTATATGAAAAATCTTCCACCTTCTATTTGCATCTGGCCTAACAATATTCCACTTCTACGGTATCCATTTTAGGACATCGTCAGCCGTAACTCTGTCCTCCGTCAGGTGAAACGGCGTCCTGCCTCCTCCCTCGGACTAATAGCCGTCCGTCGTCAGCCGCAACTCCGTCCTCCGTCAGATGAAACGGCGTCCCGCCTCCTCCCTCATACCAATCTCCGTCATCCTTCAGCCACAACTCCCTCATCCGAAACTCCCTCGTCCAAAACGCTGTCATGCCTCAGATGATTCTCCCTCAGACGCAGCTTCCTGCCGCATAGCAGCACAGCACTGTATAGCAGAGCCGACATTGAATAGCATGTACAGCAGAACACGTATAGCAGAGAGCAGACACTGACTCCGCTCTGCTACACGGCAGGAACGTTTTTAGTCTGAGGGATGATGGAGTTTCGGATGAGAAACTTTAGAATGACAAAGGAGGGAGGAGGGAGTTACGGCTGACGCCTGACGGAGATTGGCCCGAGGGAGGAGGTGGCGGGACGCCGTTTTACCTGACGGAGGACGGAGTTACGACTGACAACGTCCTAAAACGGACACCGTACACTTCAGCATTACTGATCAGTCCTGGGTAGAAGGTGTATATCAATTTTTTATGTTGGTTCACGATAAGCATCAGTGTCCTATTACAGTGCCATGTAGTGCTCAGGACCTGTGGGGTCGAGACTGAAGAAGGCTTTGGTGGAAAACTTTATTATTTTTTTTTTTTAAATCAACTGGTGCCAGAAAGTTAAACAGATTTGTAAATTACTTCTAATAAAAAAAATCTTAATCCTTCCTGTACTTATCAGCTGCTGAATACTACAGAGGAAATTATTTTCTTTTTGGAACACAGAGCTCTCTGCTGACATCACAAGCACAGTGCTGTCTGCTGACACCTCTGTCCATTTTAAGAACTGTCCAGAGTAGGAGAAAATCCCCATAGCAAACATATGCTGCTCTGCACAGTTCCTAAAATGGACAGAGATGTCAGCAGAGAGCACTGTGGTCATGATGTCAGCAGAGAGCTCTGTGTTCCAAAAAGAAAAGAATTTCCTCTGTAGTATTCAGCAGCTAATAAGTACTGGAAGGATTAAGATTTTTTTAATAGAAGTAATTTACAAATCTGTTCAACTTTCTGGCACCAGTTGATTTAAAAAAATAAATAAATAAATAAATAAAAAATTCCACCGTAGTATCCCTTTAATGGAAAGGTCATGGGGCGGTGGTGATCACGCACGGGAAAGCAGATAGCTGGAATCATGAATAAAAAGTAGATTTTGTTTGCGCTCGTGTAAATAGTCCAGGAATAACCCCGGTGTTATGTTTATACAAGCTCCAGCGGAAGAGCAAGCATTACTTAGATCAGACCAAAACCCGCACACGAAACCTGGCTCTGAGTGTCACCTGAAGCACCAATCGCCATTGAAGGGGTTAATGGTGCTTCATCTTACCTGTTTTCCATATATCTCGTTACGGTTATTGGTCACATGGAGATATATAATAGGCCGCGTGACCCTGGACAGGACCTGCTGCTATATTTAGTTTTTGGGTAGAGATGCGTGCGATGAAGGTGGCGGCACTGCGGCATGCATATGGATGAGACTCTGATTACACATATGGAAATGTGTCGCTGTCCAGAATTCCCAGGGAAATAGTTTCTGCTAGAAGGATCATTGCTATCTGGCTTTTCTATTTCCAAAAACAGATAATAACAGTCCACGAATTGGTGTCAGTTTTTTATATTTTATTTTGTTGTTTTGGTTTTTTTTTTTGTTATTTTTGACTCCTGCAGAAGTTACAGATAACTGTAGTCTGCGGTACAATTCACTGTCACCGTCCCCATAGAGGATCCATCGCCTTTGGCTTATAACTCTGCTTTGTTATCATTGTTCCTTCTGCTTTCTCTTTATGTTTTACTGACAGTCTTTACTGTCGTTCTCTCATAATAGTGAAGACCTGGGACAATTATGTTCTGCCATAATAGTGAAGACCTGGGACAATTATGTTCTGTCATAATAGTGAAGACCTGGGACAATTATGTTCTGTCATAATAGTGAAGACCTGGGACAATTATGTTCTGTCATAATAGTGAAGACCTGGGACAATTATGTTCTCATAATAGTGAAGACCTGGGACAGTTATGTTCTGTCATAATAGTGAAGACCTGGGACAATTATGTTCTCTCATAATAGTGAAGACCTGGGACAATTATGTTCTGTCATAATAGTGAAGACCAGGGACAATTATGTTCTGTCATAATAGTGAAGACCTGGGACAATTATGTTCTCTCATAATAGTGAAGACCTGGGACAATTATGTTCTGTCATAATAGTGAAGACCAGGGACAATTATGTTCTGTCATAATAGTGAAGACCTGGGACAATTATGTTCTGTCATAATAGTGAAGACCTGGGACAATTATGTTCTGCCATAATAGTGAAGACCTGGGACAATTATGTTCTGTCATAATAGTGAAGACCTGGGACAATTATGTTCTGTCATAATAGTGAAGTCCTGGGACAATTATGTTCTCTCATAATAGTGAAGACCTGGGACAATTATGTTCTGCCATAATAGTGAAGACCTGGGACAATTATGTTGTCTCATAATAGTGAAGACCTGGGACAATTATGTTCTGCCATAATAGTGAAGACCTGGGACAATTATGTTCTGTCATAATAGTGAAGACCTGGGACAATTATGTTCTGTCATAATAGTGAAGACCTGGGACAATTATGTTCTGTCATAATAGTGAAGACCTGGGACAATTATGTTCTCATAATAGTGAAGACCTGGGACAATTATGTTCTCATAATAGTGAAGACCTGGGACAATTATGTTCTGTCATAATAGTGAAGACCTGGGACAATTATGTTCTGTCATAATAGTGAAGACCTGGGACAATTATGTTCTGTCATAATAGTGAAGACCTGGGACAGTTATGTTCTCTCATAATAGTGAAGACCTGGGACAATTATGTTCTGTCATAATAGTGAAGACCTGGGACAATTATGTTCTCATAATAGTGAAGACCTGGGACAATTATGTTCTGTCATAATAGTGAAGACCTGGGACAATTATGTTCTCTCATAATAGTGATGACCTGGGACAATTATGTTCTCTCATAATAGTGAAGACCTGGGACAATTATGTTCTGCCATAATAGTGAAGACCTGGGACAATTATGTTGTCTCATAATAGTGAAGACCTGGGACAATTATGTTCTGCCATAATAGTGAAGACCTGGGACAATTATGTTCTGTCATAATAGTGAAGACCTGGGACAATTATGTTCTGTCATAATAGTGAAGACCTGGGACAATTATGTTCTGTCATAATAGTGAAGACCTGGGACAATTATGTTCTGTCATAATAGTGAAGACCTGGGACAATTATGTTCTGTCATAATAGTGAAGACCTGGGACAATTATGTTCTCTCATAATAGTGAAGACCTGGGACAATTATGTTCTGTCATAATAGTGAAGACCTGGGACAATTATGTTCTGTCATAATAGTGAAGACCTGGGACAATTATGTTCTGTCATAATAGTGAAGACCTGGGACAATTATGTTCTGTCATAATAGTGAAGACCTGGGACAATTATGTTCTGTCATAATAGTGAAGACCTGGGACAATTATGTTCTGTTATAATAGTGAAGACCTGGGACAATTATGTTCTGTCATAATAGTGAAGACCTGGGACAATTATGTTCTGTCATAATAGTGAAGACCTGGGACAATTATGTTCTCTCATAATAGTGAAGACCTGGGACAATTATGTTCTGTCATAATAGTGAAGACCTGGGACAATTATGTTCTGTCATAATAGTGAAGACCTGGGACAATTATGTTCTGTCATAATAGTGAAGACCTGGGACAATTATGTTCTGTCATAATAGTGAAGACCTGGGACAATTATGTTCTCATAATAGTGAAGACCTGGGACAATTATGTTCTGTCATAATAGTGAAGACCTGGGACAATTATGTTCTGTCATAATAGTGAAGACCTGGGACAATTATGTTGTCTCATAATAGTGAAGACCTGGGACAATTATGTTCTCTCATAATAGTGAAGACCTGGGACAATTATGTTCTGTCATAATAGTGAAGACCTGGGACAATTATGTTCTGTCATAATAGTGAAGACCTGGGACAATTATGTTCTGTCATAATAGTGAAGACCTGGGACAATTATGTTCTGTCATAATAGTGAAGACCTGGGACAATTATGTTCTCATAATAGTGAAGACCTGGGACAATTATGTTCTGTCATAATAGTGAAGACCTGGGACAATTATGTTCTGTCATAATAGTGAAGACCTGGGACAATTATGTTCTCATAATAGTGAAGACCTGGGACAATTATGTTCTGTCATAATAGTGAAGACCTGGGACAATTATGTTCTGTCATAATAGTGAAGACCTGGGACAATTATGTTCTGTCATAATAGTGAAGACCTGGGACAATTATGTTCTGTCATAATAGTGAAGACCTGGGACAATCAGGATAAACTGCAGGAAAAATCCCACCCAAGTGAGAGTGTATATGAGACATTGCTGCACAGGCAAATAGACATAGACTTTGACCAATAAGATGAATATATTTGCTTTAAAATGCAGGTTTATTACTGGGGCTGTATATTTAGAACTTACAATATGGAACAGTATACTTTTCCATACTATACTACTACTACTACTACTACTACTACTACTACTACTACTACTACTACTACTACTACTACTACTACTACTACTACTAGCCTTACACAGCCGCACATCTCCTGCCTTGTCAATGATACTCTATACTGTACTGCTGCTACTTCTACTAATATTACTACTACTACTATACTGTACTATTATTATTCCTCCTACTACTAGCCCTATACAGCCGCACATCTGTCCACCATGTTCCATACTATACTGCTACTACTACTACTACTACCACCACTTCTACTACTACTTCTACTACTACTACTACTACTAGCACTACACAGCTTCACATCTCCTGCCTTCTCCACCATGTTCCATACTGTACTACTACTTCTACTACTACTACCACAACTATTACTACTACTTCTACTACCACCACTTCTACTACTACTACTACAACTATTACTACTACTACCCCTACACAGCTGCTCTTCTCCTTCCTTGTTCCATACTATACTACTACCCCTACTACTACTACCACTTCTACTACTACAACTATTACTACTACTACTACTGCCACTACTACAACTATTACTACTACTACCCCTACACAGCTGCACTTCTCCTTCCTTCTCCACCATGTTCCTTACTGTACTACTACTTCTACTACTACTACCACCACTTCTACTACTACTACAACTATTACTACTACTACCCCTACACAGCTTCACTTCTCCTTTCTTGTTCCATACTATACTACTACTACTTCTACTACTACTAATACCACTACTAATACCACTACTATTACTACTTCTACTACTACTACTACCACCACCACTACTACTACCACTAGCTCTACACAGCTCCACATCTCCTGCCTTATCCACCATGTTCCATACTGTACTACTACCACTACTACCACAACTATTACTACTACTACCCCTACACAGCTGCACTTCTCCTTCCTTGTTCCATACTATACTACCACCACCACTACTCCTCCTACTACTACTACTACTACTACCCACTACCACTACTTCTACTATAACTACTACCCATTACCACTACTACTTCTTCAACCACCAATACTACTACTACCACCCACTACTACTACTACCCCTACTAGCCTTACACAGCCACATCTCCTGCCTTGTCCATCATGTACTGTGCTGTAGCTGAAAGCTCATATATGTATTGTTCTGGGCACACAGTGTACTGCTACTTTAAATAAATAAAAAAATAACAAATTGATACAATTTTTTTTTTTTACAAATGAAAGAAGCAATCTGACAGTGATTGTCCCCAGGCGGCTGAATGACAGCTGATCACACTCACTGCTTTCTCAGCTGCCACCAGACATGGCCGCCTGCCACACTGCCAGCAGGCTATGGTTGGCACATCTGCCTCAGCACACAAGCTTGGTCAGTCTATGAAAATTGCAATAGGGCCAAGATACAACAACAACTCTAAACAACAGCAAACAACATCTCACCCCCTATATATCTACATTGTGGGATGTTGAGGGTAACTGCAGGTTTCAGTATAATTTTATGTACTGGGATTTTGTCATTATTCTGTTGGTCAATGGGCGATTGTCTAGCCAACATTAATTCTATGGTATCAGTGGATCAAAGCTCCTTATGGGCAAGACAGCGGGACCATTGATTCTTTGCCGGTGGAACCCTCATATTTGTTGGGGACATCAATGGGCAAGATCAGGGCACATGGACATCATAGAAGATTCATTGGGGACAGGGTCTAAAGCCCCTTTGCCACATGGTATATGGAAGGTATGAGGTCTATTAAAGTGTTTGCATTATGGAAGTGTTATTTTTGTAATAAGGCACTGTAGAGGATAGACGGAGATGGCACCACTGAATGCTGTGTTACCGATAAATTAAAGGGGTTATCCAGTAAAAAACTTTTTATATGCATATATATATATATATATATATATATATATATATATATATGTCTCAACCAGCTGCAAAAAGTTAAACAGATTTGTAAATGACTTCTAATAAAAAAATCTTAATCCTTTCAGTACTTATGAGCTGCTGAAGTTGAGTTGTTCTTTTCTGTCTAAGTGCTCTCTGATGACATGTGTCATGATGACATGTGTTTAGAAGCATATCCCCATCTTATACTCTGTGCAGTTCCCGAGACAAACAGAGATGTCAGCAGAGAGCACTGTTGCCAGACAGAAAACTACAACTCAATTTCAGCAGCTGATTATTATTGAAAGGATTAAGATTTTTTTTTTTTTTTTATAGAAGTAATTTACTGGAGCGAGTTGATATAAGAAAAAAAGTTTTTTCCTGGAATACCCCTTTAAACAACTGTGGGGGTAACGAGCCAGAGCAGCAATAAGTGAGGGTGCAAAAAAGCCTAAAAATCCAGTCTGAGATGCATTCGAAAAAGAGAGCAAAAATAGGCAGCAATGCACTCGCCTCTAAAACTTCGTTTCTTTCTTTCTAATCCGTCCGATAAAAACGGGCAGGCTTAGGGCAGAGTAGAACGATAAAACGCCGCGGCGTTTTATCGTTCTACTCTGCCCTAAGCCGGCCCGTTTTTATCGGACGGATTAGAAATAAAGAAGTAAAAAGTTTTAGAGGTGAGTGCATTGCTGCCTATTTTTCGGTTATTTTTGTAATACTGCCCCCTATGGGCATTATAGGATCAGCATAGTCCTTGCCTTCTACACAAAGGTGCAGTCATATTTGCTGTGGGGGGAGGAGATGAAGTCACTTCTGGACTATGGGGGAGATTTATCAAACTGTGTGAGAGAAAAAGTGGAGTGATTTCCCCACAGCGACCAATCACAGTTCAGCTTTCACTTTACCTCAGATCGTTGGCTGAGCTGTGATTGGTTGCTGTGGGAAAATCACTCCACTTTTCTCTCTCACACAGTTTGATAAATCTCCCCCTATATTTCCTAATTCTTTGGAATTTTGTCAACTCATCTACTTATAGTAAACACAATGGTTAAAAGGATTTTGGGCAGTCGCCATAAAGCCTGGACACAATCCATTGCGAATAGTCCAAATCCATTTACAATGTTGAGTAACTTTGCTTATCTTGAGGTAAACAACGTCCAGTCATGTCCAGAGCTGCGTTCGGAATATAAAGTTCACCACTTTGGTGTTGTGCACTGTGGGAGGTGGAGCCGTGCACGGTGTATCGGTCTTCCACAATGCACCACTGTGGACGGACCAACGTCGGATCAGTACCGGGCATCGGGAACATGTGAAGTTCGAGCCGAGAAGAAGCCATTATTATTCTTGAATGCTGTTTTTCATGTGAACGGAGTGTAATACACAATGGGGTTTATTTACTAAGAGTGTTGTGTAGGTTTCTTTGTGGGTTTTAATTCCCTACAATTTATTTTCCACAGTATTTACTAAGGTTTCCCTACATTTTGCTTTTTTTTTTACACATGCTCTGATCTGTCTGGTTTTCCTCAGCTCAAATCCACCACATTTTCTGTGGAAACCTTAGTAAATATGTTGTTTTTTTGTGAAAATTTCAGAAACACGCCCCTTTTTGGAGACCACGCCTCTTTCCCGGCGGCCACGCCCCCTTTTGGGGTTTTCTTAGCAAAATGGAGTGTTAGTGAGGGAGAAATGGAAAAGCCGGCACTGCACTGCGGATTCAAAGAAGCATGGGTGCACTAGATGACAACCAGTGTTGCTATAGACAACGACGCTGATATACCGGGGTGCTCAGTCCAAAGTGACACAAAAGCAATGTAGAATATGTAGAAGGAACCAGACGGCACTCACCAGTGATGGAACAGCGACACTTTAATTTCTCATGCACGGAGCCGCAGGCGGGTAGGACTCAGCGGTCGGCAGGGGGCGTGTGGGACGTTTCGTGCGCAGTGACGCACTTCCTTAGCCAACGCTGTCATCCTCCTCCCCGTCGGCCTTTATATACACCAACAGTGAGTAGTCATAGCAACATATCAACTACTAGATAAAATCAATACAAAATGTAAGTGAGTTAAAAACAAATACAAATAACCGCATTGATCTACAGGAACGGACTAAGATATCGGTCATTAAGACCTAAAGGAACGAGAGCTCCCAGCTGGAGAATCCAGCGGGCCTCTCTTTGTGATAGGAGATTATGCCTATCTCCACCGTATTTAGGCATGTTAACCTTTTCGAGGCCAGCAAAATGCACACCACTGCAGTCTGACCCGTGCGACTCTTTTATGTGGGAAATCCATCTAGGGGCACCCTTGCCTGTAACAAGGGAATGTAGGTGCTCTCGTATACGGATTCTAAGTTGCCGGATGGTCTTTCCCACATAGAAGGGATCGCACGGGCAGAACAAAACATAGACCACATAGGTGGTACGGCAAGTAATCAGTTGTTTCACTGTATGATGCGTACCCCCTATTTTTATGGTCCTGCTGCTGCTGCTGTTGAATTTGCAGAATGAACAATTCCCACAGGCATGATTGCCCTTGGGACCCAAATCCTGTAACCAATTCCTTCTACATATTCTAAAATGGAGTGTTAGTCGTGGTTTTTTCAATTCTGGCCCAACTTCTGGTGCAGACAGAATTTCTGGCGCAATGTGACAGAATCTGGCGCACAACCTGACAAAACATGTCGGGTTTGCAATAGTAAATGAGGGCCTTTATGTGGAAACCTTAGTAAATATTAGGGATCGACCGATATCGATTTTTTTTAGGGCCGATACCGATAATCAGTGGCCTTTCAGGCCGATAGCCGATAACTTATACCGATATAAGCGGTGCGGTGGGGGCGGGGCATTATCAGATTATCGGCAAGGTAATTGCTGATACCGATAACGTCCAAAATCGTGAATATCGGCCTATAATATCGGCCAAAGCGATAATCGGTCGATCCCTAGTAAATATGTTGGGTTTTTGTGAAAATGTCAGGAACACGCCCCTTTTCGAAGACCACGCCCCCCTTTCCCGGTGACCATGCCCCTTTTTCTGGTTTTCTTAGCAAAATGGAGAGTTAGTCGGGGCTTTTCAAATTCTGGCGCAAACAGAATTTCTGATGCAGTGCGACAGAATCTGGCGCACAACCCGACAAAACATGTCGGGTTTGCAATAGTAAATGAGGGCCAATGGCCCTCATTTACTATTGCAAACCCGACATGTTTTGTCGGGTTGTGCGCCAGATTCTGTCGCATTGCGCCAGAAATTCGGTCTGCGCCAGAATTGAAAAAACAAAAAAAACAAAACAGACTAACTCTCCATTTTGCTAAGAAAACGCAAAAAGGGGGTGTGGCCGTCGGGAAAAAGGGGCGTGGTCCCGACATTTTCACAAAAAAACTACATATTTACTAAGGTTTCCACAGAAAATGTGGTGGATTTGAGCTGAGGAAAACCAGACAGATCAGAACATGTGTAAAAAAAAAAAAAGCAAAGTATAGGGAAAGTGGAAAATGTAGGGAAACCTTAGTAAATACTGTGGGAAATAAATTGTAGGGAATTAAAACCCACAAAGAAACCTACACAACACTCTTCATGGCCGATGTCATTCAAGATCAATTGAAGTATATTAAAGTATAACATTGGCCTAGCAGGGCAAACAATACTAAAGTCCCGGCCTTGATGTAGGTGCAGCCCGTAGCTGGCGTAGGACTGGGGCAGCGATGCTTGGCATGCGGAGTTCCTCAAGAGGCCAGTTGTCAGCGCTTCATAAAGACTCCGTTTTATATGCGTCAGATCATTCCATCCTGATCACATTGCTCAATAACCTCATTCACCAGACCCGGGGAAGGAGTCCAGCCCTGCAGTACTGATAGAGGGGACTTGTGTATTCTGGGGTAGGATTCCGCTGGGTAACACAGTACAAGCCTGTGTGGGCTATGGCCGTGCTGTGTCCTCTACTGATTTATTTCTTATATGTGGGAACAGGGAAAAAAAAGACCTTCTGTAAGTCTGATAATTCTTACATACCCATAGCTGTTAGTTATGATTAACAACCAAATAACACTTTTATTATAAGGACGTGTACACCTTTGGGCACTGCTTTACAGATTATATTTAAATAGTTGAATCACTGTTTAAATATCACATTACTTATCCTGTACTGATCCTCAGCTATATCCTGTATTATACTCCAGAGCTGTACTCACTATTCTGCTGGTGGGGTCACTGTGTACATACATTACATTACTTATCCTGTACTGATCCTGAGTTATATCCTGTATTATACTCCAGAGCTGTACTCAGTATTCTGCTGGTGGGGTCACTGTGTACATACATTACATTACTTATCCTGTACTGATCCTGAGTTATATCCTGTATTATACCCCAGAGCTGTACTCACTATTCTGCTGGTGGAGTCACTGTGTACATACATTACATTACTTATCCTGTACTGATCCTCAGTTATATCCTGTATTATACTCCAGAGCTGCACTCACTATTCTGCTGGTGGGGTCACTGTGTACATACATTACATTACTTATCCTGTACTGATCCTGAGTTATATCCTGCATTATACCCCAGAGCTGTACTCACTATTCTGCTGGTGGAGTCACTGTGTACATACATTACATTACTTATCCTGTACTGATCCTGAGTTATATCCTGTATTATACCCCGGAGCTGTACTCACTATTCTGCTGGTGGAGTCACTGTGTACATACATTACATTACTTATCCTGTACTGATCCTGAGTTATATCCTGTATTATACTCCAGAGCTGTACTCACTATTCTGCTGGTGGAGTCACTGTGTACATACATTACATTACTTATCCTGTACTGATCCTGAGTTATATCCTGTACTTCACAGCTGCACTCTATTCCACTATTCTGTGGATTTCTGCCAGAATTAACCCCTTAAGGACCAGGCCATTTTACACCTTAGGACCGGAGCGTTTTTTGCACATCTGACCACTGTCTCTTTAAACATTAATAACTCTGGGATGCTTTTACTTATCATTCTGATTCAGAGATTGTTTTTTCGTGACATATTCTACTTTAACATAGAGGTAAAATTTTGTAGTAACTTTCATGCTTTCATGGTGAAAAATCCCAAAATTTGATGAAAAAAATGAAAATTTAGCATTTTTCTAACTTTGAAGCTCTCTGCTTGTAAGGAAAATGGATATTCAAAATACATTTTTTTTTTCACATATACAATATGTCCACTTTGTTTGCATCATAAAATTGACAAGTTTTTACTTTTGGAAGACATCAGAGGGCTTCAAAGTTCAGCAGCAATTTTCTAATTTTTCACAAAATTTTCAAACTCACTTTTTTTCAGGGACCAGTTCAGATTTGAAGTGGATTTGAAGGGTCTTCATATTAGAAATACCCCACAAATGACCCCATTATAAAAACTGCACCCCCCAAAGTATTCAAAATGACATTCAGTAAGTGTTTTAACCCTTTAGGTGTTTTACAGGAATAGCAGCAAAGTGAAGGAGAAATTTTAAAATCTTCATTTTTTACACCCGCATTTTTTTGTAGACCCAATTTTTGAATTTTTGCAAGGGGTAAAAGGAGAAAATTTTTACTGGTATTTGTATCCCAATTTCACTTGAGTAAGCACATACCTCATATGTCTATGTAAATTGTTCGGTGGGCACAGTAGAGGGCTCAGAAGAGAAGGAGCGAGAAGGGAATTTTGGAGAGAACATTTTTCTTAAATGGTTTTTGGGGCGCATGTCACCTTTAGGAAGCCCCTATGGTGCCAGGACAGCAAAAAAAAAAAAAAAAACACATGGCATTATATTTTGGAAACTAGACCCCTTGGGGAATGTACATTTTTACAAAGGGTTAAAGCAGAAAATACCCGCCAAAATTTGAAGCCCAATTTCTCCCGATTCAGAAAACACTCCATATGGGGGTGAAAAGTGCTCTGCTGGCGCACTACAGGTCTCAGAAGAGGAGGAGTCACATTTGGCTTTTTGGAAATTTTTGTGGCACTCTTTGGTGCCAGGAGAGCAAAAAAAAAAAAAAAACCCACATGGCATACCATTTTGGAAACTAGACTCCTTGGGGAACGTAACAAGGGGTAAAGTGAACCTTTAATACTCCACAGGGATTTCACGACTTTTGCATATGTAAAAAAATATATATTTTTTTCTCACTAAAATGTGGGTTTCCCCACAAATTTCACATTTTTGCAAGGGTTAATAGTAGAAAAGACCCCCCAAAATTTGTAACCCCATCTTTTCTGAGTATGGAGATACCCCATAAGTGGACGTCAAGTGCACTGCAGGAGCGCCACAATGCTCAGAAGAGAAGGAGTCACATTTGCAAACTTTGCTGAAATGGGGGGGACATGTTGCATTTAGGAAGCCCCTATGGTGCCAGGACAGCAAAATACCCCCCACGTCATCCCATTTTGGAAAATAGACCCCTTGAGGAATGTAACAAGGGGTAAAGTGAGCCTTAATACCCCACAGGGGTTTCACAACTTTTGCATATGCAAAAAAAAATATATATTTTTTTCACTAAAATGTGTTTCCCCCCAAAGTTTACATTTTTACAAGGGTTAATAGCAGAAAATACCCCCCAAAATTTGTAAATACATTTCTTTGGAGTAAGGACATACCTTAATTTTTGATGATTTTCGCTCCGCGGTCTTGCCCAGGTCTTGGAGTGGGAGGTCAGTCAGGGGCCTTGAGCTTATTATAGCAGCCAGGATGTGGGCCCCCCCCCCCTCAAGGAGCGTTAATGGAGGGGGGGAGCACTGAGCCCTAAAATAGGGGAACATTATGGGGGACAACGGGCCATAACTGGGGTAGACAGGTGGGGTACAGAGGCCCGTAATATGGGGTACAGTGGGCCAGAAAATAATATAATAATAAAATAGGATATGTTCCCAGAATGATGACCCAGAGCATAGCCAAAACTAAAAAAAAAATATGCCCACCCCAAGCCCTATGCTCTGAATCATCATTCTGGGAATGTAATGTGTGTGGCCGTCCCTAACCTGTTGCCTCAAATGCGCACCCGCTCAGGTGGAGAGAGAGCGCTGCGCATTTGAGGCACCATAAAAAAAGTCCCCGATGATAGTGACTCAGTGACCTGTGACCCATTTCTGAAAAAACACCCCCAGAGGTCTTATCAGGTTTTTTTTTTTTCCGTTTTTTTGGGGCAATTTAGTGGTTTATGAGGGTTAAATTTTGGAATGTACTCTGGACTTGGTACATTGGTGAAATTATGGAAAATTTAACTGAAAAGGGAAAATTTAGGGCTCCATGCAAGTGTGATACTCCCTGAAGCAGCCTATGCAGAGGCCCGGATTATCTGGGCAAGTGTCACATTGATATGTGGTGTCCTTCCGTATCCCCCTCCTGTGATACACTCTGCATTTTTTCTGGGATCGCCCCTTCTTTCCACTGTGGGGGACCTCACCTGGAAAGTGTTGGCCTGGGACGATCCTGGCGCCTATAACTCCAGACCCTTGGGAAGTCCGGCCTGCTCTTTCCCGGTCAGCAAAGATCAGGAACCTTAGGACTTCTTCTTGGTACTGGAGGAATGTCCCTGTGTTGCCAGTGTTCTGGTACAGTACAATAGAGTTGTACATGTCAACCTGTACCATGTAGTCCGCAACTTTTTTGTACCATTCCCGTGTTTTCCGCATGGCGTTGTATGGCTTGAGGACTTGATCTGAGAGATCTACTCCCCCCATATACCGATTGTAGTACAGAATACAATCGGGCTTGAGGACCAGTCCCACGGTACCTCGCACAGGGACAGGGGTGCTGCCATTCCCATGAATAGTGGTGAGCATAAGGACATCCCTCTTATACTTCACCAACAACAGGTTATCATGGGTGAGGGCACGGGACTCACCCTTGGGGATAGGCGTCTTAACAAAATTTAGAGGGAGGCCTCTCTGTTTCCTCCGCACGGTCCCACAAGCAGACATGGATCTGGCGGCAAGGGATGTGAAGAGAGGGATCCCATATCCAGCAATGGGTACATAAGGTCCCAAACGAGTTTCCCGCTAACACCCAGAGTGGGGGAACATTCTGGGGGTTCAATAAGGGAATCTCGTCCCTCATATACTCTAAACTTGAGAGTGTACCCGGAGGTACTCTCGCAGAGTTTATAGAGCTTCACGCCATACCGCGCCCGCTTCGAGGGAATGTACTGGCGGAAGATGAATCTCCCCTTAAAACTGATGAGAGACTCATCTACCGAGAGCTCCCTGAGCCGTACGTAGGCCTCCAAAAATTTGGCCCCAAAGTGATCGATGACCGGCCTCACTTTGTAAAGCCGGTCATGGGCGGGATCACTTCGGGGTGGACATGCCGCATTATCTGCATAATGCAGGCATTTCCGAATCGCCTCGTACCGCTTCCGTCTCATCGCCATACTGTGAAGCGGGGTCTGGTAGAGGATGTCCCCGCTCCAGTACTGACGAGCACTTGGTTTTTTGACCAGGCCCATATGCAGCGTGAGGCCCCAAAATGTCCTCATTTCCGCTGCATCAATGGCGCGCCATTCATTGGGCCTGGCGAAAAAAGGAATTGGGGTGGTGGGCGATGAACTGCTGGGCATACAAGTTCGTTTGCTCCACCATTAGATTGACCAGGCTGTCACTGAAAAAAATTTTAAAAAAGTCCAGATCAGTGAAGCCAGCCGTGTCAGTCCGGATTCCTGAGTCGCCAACAAACTCAGGAATCCGTGGCTGATAACCCTCTGGGGGGCTCCAGATAGGGTCATCGGAAGGGGGCTCTGGTGCACTTGTCTGGGGGGCCGGACTCCTATTACGAGCGGCATTGCCACCCGTACTAGTGTCGGCCACTGGGTCACATGGACAGCCATGCTGGGAGTTGTAGTTTTGCAAGATCTGGAGGGCCACAGTTTGGACACCACTGTTATATGGGCATTTATATCCAATTATGTGCCCTTTTTCCAGTTCATCCCCTGCCCCCTAAAATGTCTGTGCATGTCCATGATCATTACTCATTATTTTTTATTACTTACATTTAGAAAAATAAGAGCTCGATCAGAGCCAACAAAAGTAGTGCCACAATCTCTCCTCAGACCATCAGCGCTGCACTAAAAAGTCAATGCTGATGGCTGGACAAATATAATGTGAGGGGTCGGGAGAAGAACCAGGGGAAGGAGCTATTACAGTGACAGAAGTAAGATGACTGCAGGGAGAGGATACAATGTATAAGATAACAGGTGCTGAGGGGCGGGGGAGGTGGTGCAGGCTTCTAGCTCACAGTGCTGCTCATGCATGATTGACAGGCATTGAACTTCCTGTAGAAGGACCAGTGCCCTCAGCATTTAGTCCTAAGAGCTGTACATTTACTATGCAAAGCATAGGATGCTGCTTGCAAACCAGGGATAGAAGAGTGACCTCTAGTGGCCAAAAGTATAAAATGAAAAAACTGGTATAAATATTAATATTTTTTTAATGAAGATATTACAATATGTCTTCATTAATGATTAGGAACAACATATTAAAAAAGTTTTTGTTGATGACAGGTGCTCTTTAAAGATGGCTGAATAGCATCAATAGAGTGAAGGGACCATATAGAGGGACTAGTCAGGGACTAGTGAGTATAATTCCGTATACATACCACTGTATATAGAGACAGGGTATATGACGGTAATGGTCGCTTTAAATCGCGCTTCATACGCTCATACACCAAATCCATGTATCCGGACTCGCAGTCTGCTGATCATCCCTCTCTTGTATTTCTTAAGGCAATTACTCTCACAAATCCTGGGAGTCGTCCAAACTTCTCTTGGCAATGGAGACTTCCAAATATAAATGGAGATTGGAACTAGATATGACCTACTTTCCGCCTGTTCTTTTTTTTTTTTTTTCTCCCTCCTACTTGTTAAACTGTCCACGAAAACCCTTAATGGGAACTGCCTGACAAGAGGATCTGGATAATATCTCCTCTTAGAAGTGGTGCACTCTATGGTAATATACAAGGACAATATAAAATGCGTGGACCCACTACTCTAAATGGAAATTTCTGAAGAATAATGCAGTCAGGTGTATGCCTTCTGTAAAAAGGGGCTTAACAATGTGTTCATATACTACTTGAAATGCGTGAAATCACCGCACTTAATGGGAACTGTCTGACTAGAACAAGGTCAGGATTTATGTTCTATAAAAAGTGCTTTACAATGTGTTCTTATACTGGGGCACTTGAAAGGCGTGGGGACACTACAAGTGCCTGACAAGAAAGAGGATCGGGATGAGCTCTCCTGAGGATCACAATTATATCTCCTGTGTCTCACAGTGCGTTCATATATGGGGACACTTGAAATGACTGCAACCATTACATCTAATGGGAACTGTCTTAAAAGGGTACCTGTCAGACCCCCCCCCCCCAAAAAAAAAGCTGTTATATGTTACTCAGTATCTCATCCTGATCATGTACATGGAATTATCTCTATCACCGATATTTCACTAAAAAATTGCATATTGCAGCTGTCTTTTCAATTGTCTCAAAGGGAGGGGGCGTGTCCTCTTGTCGGCACTGTGATGACTCCTACCCCTCACTCACTCTGCTGACTCACTGCTCTTGGAGGAACCTGGCAGCCCTGCCCTGTAACCCTTGCCTCTCTGGTTTCATGCTGTACACACACACACACAATGATTATTGGAGATTGCCTGTACTCTACCACCAAAGACAATTTAGTGAGTGTATAACTTACATCTTCCTATGTCATTTATATGTCATCTTTAAGCAGTCCTGTAATGCTGGGACTTGTCGTTTTGGAATAGTTGGAGGTACACTGTTTGGATGACTTTTTTTTGCAGCAATGTTGCCTTCTGCTGTGTTCCTACAGCTTTTGCAAAACTACAACCCCCAGCATGCCCAGACATCCTTTGACTGTCCAGGTATGCTTGGAGTTGCAGTTTTGCAACAGCTGGAGGCACATGTTTGGTAAAACTCTATGTTACAGCAGTGCTGCTGTAGGCTGTGTTCCTCCTGCAGCCTTGTCCATCAGCCATCTCATGTCCATGACCCTTGGACACACTCATGCTGCTGTGGGACTCATTAGAGTCCCAGGAGGTATGGGGACCCCTAGTGGTGGGATTTTCAAAGGCAGTTTTCTTTAATAATATTAACATTTTTAAAGAAGTGTATTAGAAAAACTATTGTTTTCCCAAGATGTACAACATATAAAATGTTTTTTTATCTGACAGTGCCCATTTGACAAGATTAGGGCCAGGATTATAGCTACTAGAAATGAGCGAACTTACAGTAAATTCGATTCGTCACAAACTTCTCGGCTCGGCAGTTGATGACTTATACTGCATAAATTAGTTCAGCTTTCAGGTGGGTGGATACAGTCCTAGGAGACTCTTTCCTATGAATGTATCCACCTTTTCCAGCCATTGGGAGCACCTGAAAGCTGAACTAATTTATGCAGTATAAGTCATCAACTGCCGAGCCGAGAAGTTCGTGACGAATCGAATTTACTGTAAGTTTGCTCATCTCTAATAGCTACTATGAAAGGTGCTTCACATATTGTTCCTATACCAGGACACTTAAAAAGTGTGAATCTCTTGCACCTACTACATGTATTGGGAACTCCAGTAAGAAGTGTCACTTAATGTATTCACATACCCAGGTGCCCGAAAAGCATGAAATGCGTGAAACCACTACTCTTGATAGAAATTCCTTACTAATACAACTGTAGACCTGGCGGACTGCATAACCAAACCGAACGGTTAGAAAAAAATATATATATAGATCACTCCTGACTAAACTGGAAAATAGTGACATCACCGCAGGATCGATGACATTACCTGATTATTGGATGAATTGCCTGTTACGTGTGTGAAGCGTGTTCACAAAACCAGTAGAGGTTCTTGTGTATGTCTTGTGCATACTGTTTTAGCTGATGTGGCAGGCAGGGGTTTTCAGCCATGCTAGGCACAATTCCATCACTAAAATGATTTCTCAATGCTGCCTACATTTTCCATAAATCCTCTGGTTTTGAGTGTGGTGTTTGATTACTGCACCTGGTTAAGTAGGCTGCTGGTGCTGGAGTTTACCCAGGTGAACTGATTAGACTCATAAGTGGGTTGGTGTCTGTAAACATCACATGCAGTTTTGATGCGTTTTTTTTTTGTTTTTTTCAAAGTGCCTTTTCTTTAAGCCATAATCACACATTGCTTTTTTTTTTTAATCAAATATCTTTGTATTGAAAATAAACATCTGGTTGGAGCAATGGCATAAGAATGCAAAGTAGAGCAACCTGTTCCGACATGAAGTACATAAAAGAAGGCCATCTGAGAATATACAGTATGCATTCGTAGTAGTATGTGTTTTTTTTATATAGTGAAGTCCAGAATTGCAGATTTTTGGTCAATTTTAGAGATGAGCGAACTTACAGTAAATTCAATTCGTCACGAACTTCTCGGCCCGGCGGTTGCTGACTTTTCCTGTATAAATTAGTTCAGCTTTCCGGTGCTCCGGTGGGCTGGAAAAGGTGGATACAGTCCTAGGAAAGAGTCTCCTAGGACTGTATCCACCTTTTCCAGCCCACCGGAGCACCTGAAAGCTGAACTAATTTATGCAGGAAAAGTCATCAACTGCCGAGCCGAGAAGTTTGTGACTAATTGAATTTACTGTAAGTTCGCTCATCTCTAGTCACTTTATAGACTGGAAAGAAATTATGAACAGTGATCAAAAAGTCTTATGAAAACAAAAATAGTACCCATAAAAACTACAGATCACTGTGCAAAAAATGACCCTCATACATCCCTGTATACAGAAAAATAAAAGCGTTAAAGGAATCAGAAGAGGACGATTTTAAAGAGTTACACCGGTGGAAAACATTTTTTTTTTTTTTTCAAATCAACTGGTGCCAGAAAGTTAAACAGATATGTAAATTACTTTGATTAAAAAATCCTAATCCTTCCAGTACTTATCAGCTGCTGTGTACTACAGAGGAAGTAGTGTAGTTCTTTTCTGTCTGACCACAGTGCTCTCTGCTGACACCTCTGTCCATGTCAGGAACTGTCCAGAGCAGGAACAAATCCCCATAGCAAACCTATCCTGCTCTGGACAGTTCCTGTCCAGTTCCAAAAAGTGCACTACGTGGAAACGGAGGCCCCCCAAAAGTTGTAAAATGCTGTTTTTTTTTTATTTTATATTTTGCCCCACCAACTTGTTTTTGTTTTTTTTGCAGTAAATTTTGTGGTGGAATGAGTAATGTCTTAAGAAAGTACAATTGGTGGCGCAAAAAACAAGCCCCCATATGGGACTGTAATTCGATAATTGAAAACATTATGGCTACTTAAAAGCGAGGAGGAAAAAACGAAAGTGCAAGTGCTGCGTCCTTAAGGGGTTAAAGCTGTGTTTTTACATTGGACACTTCGCTAAAACCTTACAGGGTGTTAAGGGGGAACTCCAGTTGTAGTTAAAAAAAAAGTTCCAGTTTGGCGGTGCTACAAATGTTTAAGAGGAGGATACCCCTTTAAAGCTGCGTTTAACGTTGTTCTGAGCATGGACACTTCTCTTAAAAGATAGTGGGGGTTAAAGGGGAACTCCAGTTTCTGAAATTGTTTCCAATATGGGTGTGCTACAAATGTTTAAAGGGGTACTCCCGTGGAAAAAAACTTTTTTTTTTTAATCAACTGGTGCCAGAAAGTTAAACAGATTTGTAAATCACTTCTATTAAAAAAATCTTAATCCTTCCATTACTTATTAGCTGCTGAATACTGAGGAAATTATTTTGTTTTTGTAACACAGTGCTCTCTGCTGACATCATGAGCACAGTGCTCTCTGCTGACATCTCTGTCCATTTTAGGAACTGTCCAGAGCAGCATATGTTTTCTATGGGGATTTTCTCCTACTCTGGACAGCTCTTAAAATTGACAGAGATGTCAGCAGAGAGCTCTGTGTTCCAAAAAGAAAATAATTTCCTCTGTAGTATTCAGCAGCTAATAAGTACTGGAAGGATTAAGATTTTTTAATAGAAGTAATTTACAAATCTGTTTAACTTTTTGGCACCAGTTGATTTAAAAAAAAATATATATATATAATAATAATAATAATAAAAAAAAAAAAAAAAAAAATATATATATATATATATATATATATATATATATATTGTTTTCCCCCGGAGTACTCCTTTAAAGCTGCGTTTAACCTTGTTCCGATCATGGACACTTCTCTAAAAAGTTAGCGGGGGGTTAAAGGGGAACTCCAGTTTCCGAAATGGTTTCCAATATGGGATACCTTTAATCTGCTGCAGCGCTCTCCTTTGATCAATGAAAAATGAAGAGCGCGGAGGGTAGAGTTCTCCTTTAAGGATCTGTCGATCTGTCTCACACACTGGGATCTGTTCCCACTTTGTATAGAAAAAAAGGAACAGCAATAAAATAGCGATGTCTGGATCTAATTAAAGAAATAAAATTTTAGGTGGAAAGAAGCTTTAGGCCGTGTCTTTGCTAGCATTGATGGGGTTAATGCACCCTACTTATCTCTAAGGGCGCTGTTTCCCAACCAATTTACCTCCAGCTGTTGCAAAACTACAACTCCCAGCGTGCCCGGACAGCCAAAGGCTGTCCGGGCATGCTGGGAGTTGTAGTTTTGCAACAGCTGGAGGCACCCTGGTTGGGCAACACCGCTCTAGGGCTTGTGTGTGGTAATGGCACCAGCGGGCAGTGAACGGGTTAATGTAACCCTACGGCCCTGTGTGTGTGGTAATGCCAGCAGCTGGGTGACCTTGCAGCCTCTCACATAGAGACATCACTAGAAACATCTGTTACATGGCTCATGTTTCATCTATCAGGCCGCACGGCAGGATGGGAAATGTAAGCTGACATGAAAAGACTATCCCCTGCTGATTGTACATAAGAAGCAGTATTATAGCAGTTATATTCTTGTATATAGGAGCAGTATTATAGTAGTTATATTCTTGTATATAGGAGCAGTATTATAGTAGTTATATTCTTGTATATAGGAGCTGTATTATAGTAGTTATATTCTTGTATATAGGAGCTGTATTATAGTAGTAATATTCTTGTATATAGGAGCAGTATTATAGCAGTTATATTCTTGTATATAGGAGCAGTATTATAGTAGTTATATTCTTGTACATAGGAGCAGTATTATAGTACTTATATTCTTGTATATAGGAGCAGTATTATAGTAGTTATATTCTTGTATATAGGAGCTGTATTATAGTAGTAATATTCTTGTATATAGGAGCAGTATTATAGCAGTTATATTCTTGTATATAGGAGCAGTATTATAGTAGTTATATTCTTGTATATAGGAGGCAGTATTATAGTAGTTATATTCTTGTACATAGGAGCAGTATTATAGTAGTTATATTCTTGTATATAGGATCAGTATTATAGTAGTTATATTCTTGTATATAGGAGTAGTATTATAGTAGTTATATTCTTGTATATAGGAGCAGTATTATAGTAGTTATATTCTTGTATATAGGAGCAGTATTATAGTAGTTATATTCTTGTACATAGGAGCAGTATTATAGTAGTTATATTCTTGTATATAGGAGCAGTATTATAGTAGTTATATTCTTGTATATAGGAGGCAGTATTATAGTAGTTATATTCTTGTATATAGGAGACAGTATTATAGTAGTTATATTCTTGTATATAGGAGCAGTATTATAGTAGTTATATTCTTGTACATAGGAGCAGTATTATAGTAGTTATATTCTTGTACATAGGAGCAGTATTATAGTAGTTATATTCTTGTATATAGGAGCAGTATTATAGTAGTTATATTCTTGTATATAGGAGGCAGTATTATAGTAGTTATATTCTTGTATATAGGAGCAGTATTATAGTAGTTATATTCTTGTATATAGGAGCAGTATTATAGTAGTTATATTCTTGTGTATAGGAGCAGTATTATAGTAGTTATATTCTTGTACATAGGATCAGTATTATAGTAGTTATATTCTTGTACATAGGAGGCAGTATTATAGTAGTTATATTCTTGTACATAGGAGGCAGTATTATAGTAGTTATATTCTTGTACATAGGATCAGTATTATAGTAGTTATATTCTTGTATATAGGAGCAGTATTATAGTAGTTATATTCTTGTATATAGGAGCAGTATTATAGTAGTTATATTCTTGTATATAGGAGCAGTATTATAGTAGTTATATTCTTGTGTATAGGAGCAGTATTATAGCTGTTATATCCTTGTACATAGGGGGCAGTATTATAGTAGTTATATTCTTGTATATAGGAGCAGTATTATAGTAGTTATATTCTTGTATATAGAAGGCAGTATTATAGTAGTTATATTCTTGTATATAGGAACAGTATTATAGTAGTTATATTCTTGTATATAGAAGGCAGTATTATAGTAGTTATATTCATGTATATAGGAGCAGTATTATAGTAGTTATATTCTTGTATATAGGTGGCAGTATTATAGTAGTTATATTCTGGTATATAGGAGCAGTATTATAGTAGTTATATTCTTGTATATAGGAGCAGTATTATAGTAGTTATATTCTTGTATATAGGAGCAGTATTATAGTAGTTATATTCTTGTATATAGCAGCAGTATTATAGTAGTTATATTCTTGTATATAGGAGCAGTATTATAGTAGTTATGTTCTTGTACATAGGAGGCAGTATTATAGTAGTTATATTCTTGTATATAGTAGCAGTATTATAGTAGTTATATTATTGTATATAGGAGCAGTATTATAGTAGTTATGTTCTTGTATATAGGAGACAGTATTATAGTAGTTATATTCTTGTATATAGGAGCAGTATTATAGTAGTTATATTCTTGTATATAGGAGCAGTATTATAGTAGTTATATTCTTGTACATAGGGTGCAGTATTATAGTAGTTATATTCTTGTATATAGGAGACCGTATTATAGTAGTTATATTCTTGTATATAGGAGCAGTATTATAGTAGTTATATTCTTGTATATAGGAGCAGTATTATAGTAGTTATATTCTTGTATATAGGAGCAGTATTATAGTAGTTATATTCTTGTATATAGGAGACCGTATTATAGTAGTTATATTCTTGTATATAGGAGCAGTATTATAGTAGTTATATTCTTGTACATAGCAGGCAGTATTATAGTAGTTATATTCTTGTATATAGTAGGCAGTATTATAGTAGTTATAGTCTTGTACATAGGGAGCAGTATTATAGTAGTTATATTTTTGTATATAGGAGGCAGTATTATAGTAGTTATATTCTTGTATATAGGAGCAGTATTATAGTAGTTATATTCTTGTATATAGGAGACAGTATTATAGTAGTTATATTCTTGTATATAGGAGCAGTATTATAGTAGTTATATTCTTGTATATAGGGGACAGTATTATAGTAGTTATATTCTTGTATACAGAGCAGTATTATAGTAGTTATATTTTTGTATATAGGGGGCAGTATTATAGTGGTTATATTTTTATACATAGGAGACAGTATTATACTTCTAACAGTAAATCTGGCTTCCTCCTTAAGATGACATAGTGTTATTTCTGTGTGTTTTTGTATAATTTGGAAGGTATAACTGTGGGATTACACAATGGGTCTTTCCAATATTTATAGAATTTCTGACCTTGTCCTGTGATCTGTGGTCTTGTGATGAGTAGAAGTGCGCGCTGTCTGATAAGGTTGTTGGCTTTGTTACTCCTGTTCTTACTCTACCCAGATTATGTCACACAATGGTTTGGTTTATTTTTGCTGCCTATTATAAGTCTTGTGAGTTTTTATCTGTAATAAACCGGTGGTGACCCTCAAGGACGGACGTCCACTTCTAGTAAATGCCTGGGGTTCTTAATCCTTATACTGGTATGGCACATTTTATATGGGCACTGTTTGGCACTGTTTATCTAAGAGCTGTGTGGCACATTTTATAAAGATATTTATACCATTGTTTATCTGGGTGGGCATTGTCTGGTTCTGTTCCCAAGAACTGTCTCTCTAGGCAGTATATGGCACTTAAAGGGGTACTCCAGTGAAAAACTTTTATTTTAATTATTTTTTTTTAATCAACTGGTGCCAGAAAATTAAACAGATTTGTAAATTACTTCTGTTAAAAAATCTTAATCCTTCCTGTACTTATTAGCTGCTGAATACTACAGTGGAAATTATTTTTCATTTGAAACACAGAGCTCTCTGCTGACATCATGAGCACAGTGCTCTCTGCTGACATCTCTGTCCATTTTAGGAACTGTCCAGAGTAAAAGGGAGTCCCCATAGCAAACATATGCTGCTCTGGACAGTTGTTAAAATGGACAGAGATGTCAGCAGAGAGCACTGTGCTCATGATGTCAGCAGAGAGCTCTGTGCTTCAAAAAGAAAATAATTTCCGCTGTAGTATTCAGCAGCTAATAAGTACAGGAAGGATTAAGATTTCTTATCTGGGCACATATTTGTTTTTTCATACATGTGTGAAGATTAAGTAGTTGCCTTCACTTTCGTCTTTATTCACTTTCGTATATATTAACCCTAAGGCAACAGACATAAAAAGAACAGACATGTCTCTGCTTGTCTGCACATTCTTATTAGTCATTATTATAGTGTCTAAGGCTAAGATACTGTATGTTACCATTGCGGGGGTCCTTAGGCGTGTGCCACAGTGCCAGCTCGTGATGGTTGTGGGCGGCCAGACGCACAATCTGAATGGCACAACTTCTAGTAGAAGGTTTCATGTCCTCCGCTGAATACTAGTTACCAGGCAGAGAATGGTCGTGCTTTTATTTTTATTTATTTTTCTATTTATTTATTTATTTTTGCAGGGTAACCTTTGCTGACATCTAGTGACCATTATGAGAACTGCAGTTTTACGTGATTCATGTTTATTCATCCAGTTGTGTTCCAAAACAGGATAACAAAAAATTCACTCATTTTGGGGAATATTAAATAATGTATAATATTGACTTTAACACTGATGTTACATTTCACATTGCACGGAACGCCAGACATGTGAGATACTGTCCATTGTATCTAAGCATCTCATGGGTGGTACAACCCAGTGTGTCGGAGTCTCTCATTTGTGATACTGTCCAGTGTAACACAGTATATCCAAACTTTTCTTATGTGATACATATTATTATTATTAATAATAAAGATATATTAAAGGGGTATTCCAGGCAAAACCTTTTTTTATATATATATCAACTGGCTCCGGAAAGTTAAACAGATTTGTAAATTACTTCTATTAAAAAATCTTAATCCTTCCAATAGTTATTAGCTTCTGAAGTTTTCTGTCTAACTGCTCAATGATGATGTCACGTCCCGGGAGCTGTGCATGATGGGAGAATATCCCCATAGGAACTGCACAGCTACCGGTACGTGAGTCATCATTGAGCAGTTAGACAGAAAACAACTCAACTTCAGAAGATAATAACTATTGGAAGGATTAAGATTTTTTAATAGAAGTAATTTACAAATCTGTTTAACTTTCCGGAGCCAGTTGATATATAAAAAAAAGTTTTGGCCTGGAATACCCCTTTAAAGCCTCCTGTGTACAATTGCCCAATATAACATATAATGCCACTCGTATTACTGTTCTGTTTAGTGTATCTGTGCTATTCTGCCCAATATAATATATAACACTCATACATTACTGTACCGTTCAGTGTATCTAAGCAACTCATGTGTGATACTGCCCAATATATATATATATATATATAACACTGATACATTACTGTACCGTTCAGTGTATCTAAGCAACTCATGTGTGATACTGCCCAATATAATATATACACTCATACATTACTGTACCGTTCAGTGTATCTAAGCAACTCATGTGTGATACTGCCCAATATAATATATAACACTCATACATTACTGTACCGTTCAGTGTATCTAAGCAACTCATGTGTGATACTGCCCAATATAATATATAACACTCATACATTACTGTACCGTTCAGTGTATCTAAGCAACTCATGTGTGATACTGCCCAATATAATATATAACATTGATACATTACTGTACCGTTCAGTGTATCTAAGCAACTCATGTGTGATACTGCCCAATATAATATATAACACTGATACATTAATGTACCGTTCAGTGTATCTAAGCAACTCATGTGTGATACTGCCCAGTATAATATATAACACTCATACATTACTGTACCGTTCAGTGTATCTAAGCAACTCATGTGTGATACTGCCCAATATAATATATAACACTGATACATTACTGTACCGTTCAGTGTATCTAAGCAACTCATGTGTGATACTGCCCAGTATAATATATAACGCTCATACATTACTGTACTATTCAGTGTATCAAAGCTTTACTTGTGTGATACTGCTGTGAGGCAATGATGTTACAGGGTCTGGTGGTATTAACCCTTGGTTTGTCGTGACGTCAGGGTGCGGTTTGCTTAGTATAGAAGGCCCTGCTGCCAAGCGGCCCAAATTATACAGCAGCTGATAAGTACTGGAAGGATTGGGATTGTTTTTTAATAGAAGTCATTTACAAATCTGTTTAAGTTTCTGACATCAGTTGATTTTAAAGAACATGCTTTCCAGTGGAGTACCCCTTTAATGTAATACTTTAGAATTATCATGTATTTGTATTATATGGAATTAGAGCTGGGCGCTATACCGGTTCATACCGAAAACCGGTGCGTGATGGCGTAGGGAAACGTCTGTTAAAGGGGTACTCCGGGGAAAACCCTTTTTCTTTTAAATCAACTGGTGGCAGAAAGTTAAACATATTTGTAAATTACTTCTATTAAAAAATCTTAATCCTTCCAGTACTTATTAGCTGCTGAATGATACAGAGTAAATTCCTTTCTTTTTGGAACATTGATGACATCACGAGCACAGTGCTCTCTGCCGACACCTCTGTCCATTTTAGCAACCGTGCATAGCAGATGTATGCTAAGGGCAGCATGGTGGCTCAGTGGTTAGCACTGCTGCCTTGCAGTGCTGGGGACTTGGGTTCAAATCCCACTAAGGACAACAATAAATAAAGTGTTATTATTATTATAATAACGTCAGCAGAGAGAACTGTGCTTGTGATGTCATCAGAGAGCATTCCAAAAAGAAAAGAATTTCCTCTGTAGTATTCAGCAGCTAATAAGTTTAGGAAGGATTAAGATTTTTTAATAGAAGTAATTTACAAATATGTTTAACTTTCTGCCACCAGTTGATTTAAAAGAAAAAAGGTTTTCACCGGAGTACCCCTTTAAATACCGTGAAACTGCCATAATATAGAAAATACCGTGATATACATTTTTGATCATACCGCCCAGCTCTATATAGAATCCCCAATTGTGTTATGCTGTCCAGTGTATCTAAGCCTCTTATGTGTGATACTGTTCAATATAATACATGTCAGTCATGTGCATTATTACTTAAAGGGGTATTCCAGTGGAAAACTTTTTTTTTTTTTTCTTTAATCAACTGGTGCCAGAAAGTTAAGCAGATTTGTAAATTACTTCTATTAAAAAAAATCTTAATCCTTTCAGTACTTATTAGCTGCTGAATACTACAGAGGAAATCATTTTCTTTTTGGAACACAGAGCTCTCTGCTGACATCACGAGCACAGTGCTCTCTGCTGACATCTCTGTCCATTTTAGGAACTGTCCAGAGTAGGAGAAAATCCCCATAGCAAACATATGCTGCTCTGGACAGTTCCTAAAATGGACAGAGATGTCAGCAGAGAGCACTGTGGTCGTGATGTCAGCAGAGAGCTCTGTGTTCCAAAAAGAAAAGAATTTCCTCTGTAGTATTCAGCAGCTAATAAGTACTGAAAGGATTAAGATTTTTTAATAGAAGTAATTTACAAATCTCTTTAACTCTCTGGCACCAGTTGATTAAAAAAAAATAAAAAATAAAGTTTTCCACCGGAGTACCCCTTTAATTATTATTACTGTCCAATGTATCTAAGTCTATTATTTCTGCCACTGTCCTACCTATCTAAACCTGTCATGTGTCATACTGTCCAGTGTATCTAAGTCTCTTAGATGTGATACTTCCTGCTAAGATAAGTGTATCTATGCCAAGTATTAGAGATGAGCGAACTTACAGTAAATTCGATTCGTCACGAACTTCTCGGCTCGGCAGTTGATGTCTTATCCTGCATAGATTAGTTCAGCTTTCCGGTGCTTCGGTGGGCTGGAAAAGGTGGATACAGTCCTAGGAGACTCTTTCCTAGGACTGTATCCATCTTTTCCAGCCCACCGGAGCACCTGAAGGCTGAACTAATTTACGCAGGAAAAGTCATCAACTGCCGAGCCGAGAAGTTCGTGACGAATCGAATTGACTTTAATTTCGCTCATCTCTACCAAATATGATACTGTCCAGTGTATCTAAGCCAGTGTTTCCCAACCAGAGTGCCTCCAGCTGTTGCAAAACTACAACTCCCAGCATGCCTGGACAGCCGTTGGCTGTCCAGGCATGCTGGGAGTGGTAGTTTTGCAACAGCTGGAGGCACCCTGGTTGGGAAACACTGATCTAAGCCAATAACGTGTGATACAGAAAATGACAGATGAGTGGACAATATCTGGCGCTGGGACTATTTTTGCGGATGTGGGACTTGCTGGAATTCCGTATACAGAATGACGGAAGGTTGTGCGTTTATTTTGGTCGCACATTTCAGTAACAATGTGACGGTTATTACAGGAAGTGAATATGTTTCCTGCCTTTATTACATTCATAAAACATTAACCCCCCGTGGTGTGATCTCTTATCACATCCTCTGTGCGCAGCGATACAATGTATCCAAACTAATCCCATTGTCACATTAGGGATGAACCAGCGACTCTCCAAGGTCAGGGGACAGGGGACGACCTACAGAAGGATGTATGGAAGACTCCCATGGGGGATACGGTCCAGTGTAGCCTGTTATGTGTAATACTGATCAGTGTATCTAAGCTTGCCATGTCATATCTCACAGTGTACCTAAGCTTGCCATGTGTGATACCACCAAATGTATCTAAGCCTGTCATGTGGGGAAGTGTCCAGTGTATCTAAGCCTGTCATGTGGGGGAACTGTCCAGTGTATCTAAGCCTGTCATGTGGGGAACTGTCCAGTGTATCTAAGCCTGTCATGTGGGGAACTGTCCAGTGTATCTAAGCCTGTCATGTGGGGAACTGTCCAGGGTATCTAAGCCTGTCATGTGGGGAACTGTCCAGTGTATCTAAGCCTGTCATGTGGGGGAACTGTCCAGTGTATCTAAGCCTGTCATGTGGGGAACTGTCCAGTGTAGCTAAGCCTGTCATGTGGGGAACTGTCCAGTGTATCTAAGCCTGTCATGTGGGGAACTGTCCAGGGTATCTAAGCCTGTCATGTGGGGAACTGTCCAGTGTATCTAAGCCTGTCATGTGGGGGAACTGTCCAGTGTATCTAAGCCTGTCATGTGGGGAACTGTCCAGTGTAGCTAAGCCTGTCATGTGGGGAACTGTCCAGTGTATCTAAGCCTGTCATGTGGGGAACTGTCCAGGGTATCTAAGCCTGTCATGTGGGGAAGTGTCCAGTGTATCTAAGCCTGTCATGTGGGGAAGTGTCCAGTGTATCTAAGCCTGTCATGTGGGGGAACTGTCCAGTGTATCTAAGCCTGTCATGTGGGGGAACTGTCCAGTGTATCTAATCCTGTCATGTGGGGGAACTGTCCAGTGTATCTAAGCCTGTCATGTGGGGCAACTGTCCAGTGTATCTAAGTCTGTCATGTATAATGCCACACATATCTAAGCCACACAGTGATTGTGCCCAGTGTATCTAAGCCTGTCATGTGGGAAAGTGTCCAGTGTATCTAAGCCTGTCATGTGGGGAACTGTCCAGTGTATCTAAGCCTGTGATGTGGGGAAGTGTCCAGTGTATCTAAGCCTGTGATGTGGGGAAATGTCCAGTATATCTAAGCCTGTCATGTGAGGAACTGTGCAGTGTATCTGAGATTGTCATGTGTGATACTACCAACCACCAAATGTATCTAAGCCTGTCATGTGGGGAACTGTCCTGTGCATCTAAGCCTGTCATGTGGGAAAGTGTCCAGTGTATCTAAGCCTGTCATGTGGGGAACTGTCCAGTGTATCTAAGCCTGTGATGTGGGGAACTGTCCAGTGTATCTAAGCCTGTCATGTATAATACCACCCATAACTAAGCCACACAGTGAAAATGTACTTTTTCAGTGTATGTACGCCTTTGTGTCTTCTGAGCTGTGGGTATCTCAGTCAGATGTGATACTTTCCAGTCCAGTATTATTCAGTCCATTGTATCAAAGCTCATATCTCATAAAATACTGTCCAGCTTACATGTGATATTTTGCAGTGTATCTAAGCCTCTTATGTGTGATAGTCCTGTGTATCTAAGCCTCCCACGGGTAATACTGTCTAGTATATCTAAGCCTCTCATGTGTGACACTGTTTAGTGTATCTAAACCTCATATGTGGAATATGGTTTAGTGTATCTAAGCCTCTCACATGATAGCCTGCTGTAGCTAATATTAATCATGAAATGTACTGATGTATATTATTTTACACTCATTTTCATCTGTAAACAGCAAAAAAGTGTCTGCAAGTAAATGTAACAATTTTAAACTTAGCTGTATATATATTATACTGCCTAGTGTATCTAAGTTATTCATGTGCTAGACTGTCCAGTGTATCTAAGCCTCCTATGTGTGATATGGTACATTGTGTCTATGCCCCCCAATGTGTGATCCTGTTCAATGTTATCTAATCCTTTTACTTGGATACTGTCTAGTTAATGTACAGGGGTTATACAGAAAGAGAAAAACAGAGCTAACTTTTTTTTTTAAACCGCTCCCTGCCTGTCTCCAGGTTGGGTGTGGTTCTGCAGCTCAGTTCCATTGAAGTGAATGGAGGCAAATTGTAAAACCACACCCAACCTGGGGACAGATGTGGAGCGGGTTTTTTTTTTTTTAAAGAAATTAGCTCAGTTTTTCTATTCCTGGATAACCCCTTTAAGCCTGTCACTTGTGTATCTCATCCTTTCATGTGTAATCCACTATAAAGTCCAGTGTATCTAAGGCTTTTTTGTGTGATACAGTCCATTATACCTAAGCCTATATCTGATACCATGCAGTGTTGTTTAACCCACTTACAGTATGTGGATACTATATCTCAGCCTCTCGTGTGATACTGTCCAATGTTATGTGACTCTCTTAGGCTGGGTTCACACCACGTTTTTCAAATACGGTTACCGTATACGGTTTTCCGCTAAAAACCGTTTGGCAAAAACCGTATGCAACCTTATACAACCGTATGACTCCAAATTAAAACGTATACGGTTTTTCCCCCTACGGTTCTATCCGTTTGCATCAGTTTTTGCCAACGGTTTTGCTATTTTGTTGGAATTAGTTTTCCAGCAATTTAATAAAGTTACTATTGTTCTATTGAAATTCCAATCTGCGCATGTGTCAACTCCAAAAACGGATTAGAAAAACCGTGCGCAACCGCATTCTGAAATTCTGTGTACGGTTCTCATAGACAACAATGTTAAAAGAACCGCATACGGTTCGCATACGGTTTTCCAACCGGAGGCAAAAACGTGGTTGACAGCGTTTTTGCCTACGGTTGAGAAATCGGCAAAACAGTATCCGAGGCAAAACGGATGCAACCGTACACAACATTTGGAATACGGTTTACAATTCCTTCTCTATGCATACGGTTTCGGATACGGTTTCGGATACGGTCGTATACGTTTTTTGCGGAAAACCGTATACGGTTACCGTATTTGAAAAACGTGGTGTGAACCCAGCCTTATGTGGGTTCTGAGTGTAGCTCAGCCTAATACAATCCAGTGTATCTAAGGCTGCATGCTCACCACGTTTTTGCAGTACAGTTCCCTTATCAGGTTTTTGATGAAAAACGGATTCCTCAAAACCTGACTAAACTGTATCAAAACGTGTGTACAAATTTCAATCCGTATACGGTTAAAAAACGTATACGCTTTGAAAAATGATGTCCGGTTACATCCGTTTTTTAAGTAAACAACGTGTACGTTTTTAACTTTCTACTCCATTTTGAATAAAGTTTCACTTGTTTGATTGAAATTCCAAGAAAAACCTACGGTGCCAACCGTATGGAACCGTACGCACATACGGTTCTGTATGGTTCCCATTGACTCCCATGTAAAAAAAAAAGTATACGGTTTAATACAAATGGTAGTCTACAGTTTTGGGTACGGGTTAAAAAAAAAAAATGGACAAAACCGTCTAAGACGCAAAACGGACTAAACCGGATGATGCGTTTGACATACGGTTTACAATGTTAAGTCAATGCATACGGTTTTCTATACGGTTCCGTGCGGTTTTTAACTTGAAGCCGTATACGGGAACTGTATAGGAAAAACGTGGTGTACATGCACCCTAAGCCTTTCTTTTGTGATACGGTCCGGTGTATCTAATCCTCACATGTCTGTATGCGACATTTCGTGTGATGATGAATGGGAAAGTCAGGTACGCTTATCTAAGATCAGTGGTCGCGGTCACGGCAGCAGCCGCTCCTGTCAGTAGTTATTACTTTGCTTTTGTTATTGTGATCAATGGCGCTCAGTAATCAGGAGCAGTATGTTGCCATGGAGACAGTGATAATGTAAAGCGCTTAATGAAGGCCCCGGACCAGGAAGTGGGGATGCAGGAGCCAGGTCCTCTATATTAGAGGTAGCCATAACTATAAGGGGTTTGGGGTCACACCCATGAGGAGGCCTAAGGGCCACGCTACCTGCTAAACCGCCACAGCAATTGTAGCAAAACTGAAGCATGTATATGTTCAATTCACACACCGCTACAGCGTGCAGCAGAGCTAGACGGCAGAGTACATACATCCCTACATATACAGGAATATTTACCATTAAAGGGGTTATCCAGGGAAAAACTTTTTTTTTTTTTAATATATATATATATATATATATATATATATATATATAATTAACTGGCTCCAGAAAGTTAAACAGATTTGTAAATGACTTCTATTAAAAAATCTTAATCCTTTCAGTACTTATGAGCTGCTGAAGTTGAGTTGTTCTTTTCTGTCTAAGTGCTCTCTGATGACACGTGTCTCGGGAACCGCCCAGTTTAGAAGCAAATCCCCATAGCAAACCTCTTCTCCTCTGTGCAGTTCCCGAGACAAGCAGAGATGTCAGCAGAGAGCACTGTTGCCAGACAGAAAACAACAACTCAACTTTAGCAGCTGATAATTATTGAAAGGATTAAGATTTTTTTTTTAATAGAAGTAATTCACAAATCTGTTTAACTTTCTGGAGCCAGTTGATATAAAACATTTTTTTTTTCCTGGAATACCCCTTTAAGGAGTCTAGGAAAGCTGGGTGACCGCCTCTGTGGTAGCTGTAATGGCGGCCATATTGGTTGCTACCCAGTTAGTGGAAAGCCTTGTTCCTACGGTTTTCCCTGGTTGTACTTTGGCGCGTATTACACATCAAGATCCAAAGACATGCTATATGCATCCCAAAGTTTTCAATAAAATTACGTGGCTTAGTTTACACCTATATACTGTGGCGCATATATATATATATATATATATTTATATATACCGTATTTTTCGATGTATAAGACGCACTTTTTCTTCCCCAAAACTGGGGGGAAAAAGTCGGTGCGTCTTATACGACGAATACACCCCTATCGCGGTGGTCCCTGTGCCCATCAACGGCCGGGACCCGCGGCTAATACAGGACATCACCGATCGCGGTAATGCCCTGTATTAACCCTTCAGACGCGGCGATCAAAGCTGACCGCCGAGTCTGAAGGGAAAGTGACACTAACCCGGCTGTTCAGTCGGGCTGTTCGGGACCGCCGTGCAGGGGGCGTGCCAGCCGCAGCATGACGTTGCAGCCGGCACGCCTCCTCCATACATCTCTATGGGAGAGGCGGGGAGGCAGCATTCGTGCCTCGCCGCATCCCCCATAGAACTGTATGGGGACGGGGAGGAGACGGGGCGTCACCGCCGACCTCTAGGTCGACGCTACGTCACCATGGGCGCTAATGCCGGCGCGCCGTTAGGGAGATCGAGGGGGTCCCAGCAGTCGGACCCCTCGCGATCAAACACTTATCCCCTATCCTGTGGATAGGGGATAAGTGTAATTCCGCTGCAGTTGTCCTTTAATCCTTTGAGTACTTATAAGCTGTATGCTACGGAGGAAATTCTATTCTTTTTGAATTTCTTTTTTGTCTTGACCACAAGTGCTCTCTGCTGACACCTGATGCCCGTATCAGGAACTGTCCAGAGCAGGAGAAAATGCCCATAGCAAACCTATGCTGCTCTGGACAGTTCCTGACACGGACAGAGGTGTCAGCAGAGAGCACTGTGGTCAAGACAAAAAAGAAATTAAAAAAGAATAGAATTTCCTCTGTAGCATACAGCTGCGAATAAGTACTGAAATGATTAAGATTTCTAAATAGAAGTAATTTACAAATCTGAATACGAAAAAGAAAGGGATGTGCAGCTCACAATTAACTAGTTGAGGTAAGGGGGTTGTACACCTACACCTGGTGTTGGGTAATTTAGTAAGAATTAAACAAAAACCAGCTCCTCAAAACTAGTATCAGAAAAACTGATACATAGGTTAAATCTGGTTGAATATAAATTAAGACCGTGTTCTAATTATAGGATACAAAATATTATAAAATTTTATTAAAATACAATTATATATGCAAAATAAACCTCATAGCACAGGGCCCTTGTGCAGAGGTAATGTAAGGATTATAAGACCATATATTGTAACATTAGTAATAAACACCGATATCTAGTACTGTTTTTATAAAAAAGAAAAAAAAATGTCAGTAATCCGGTACCTGATAATCCAGACAATAATGGAATGTTCCGTATTTTGAGTCAAGTCCTGAGATAAGAGATGACAGATTAGAGACATAATTACCAGCCTGGTAGATTACTCAGCCGTGATCTCCTTAGGACAAAAGGTGAGGGCCGCAATGCTTGGGTGGTATACAACGCTGGCATGCGTTACCGCGGCGGTCTACCTGCCACAGACCAGGAGGAAATGGGAATTGTGCCGCTCCCAAGGTGCTCCGGTGGGCTGGAAAAGGTGGATACAGTCCTAGGAAAGAGTCTCCTAGGACTGTATCCACCTTTTCCAGCCCACCGGAGCACCGGAAAGCTGAACTAATTTATGCAGGATAAGTCATCAACTGCCGAGCCGAGAAGTTCGTGACGAATCGAATTTACTGTAAGTTCGCTCATCTCTAATGGTAACAAGCGGCTTCTGGATGCAGACCTCGTGGTGTCCTGTGGCGTGTGAATGTCGGCCGGTGTTAATTCAAATAGAGAAAACAGACATGGTCGCACATCCACAACAATCTTATTTTTAGGGTACGTTCCCACTTGGCGTATACGCAGCGTACTTCACACTGTGCTAAATCTGCCGCAGCAGCGGGAAATACACTGCGTATCCTTCGCTCACCATACACACAAGGCTTTCCGGCGGCAGCCCTATGTGTGCAGTGAGTTTTGGAGTCGCGAGTCACAGTCACGCCGGCACACGGACCCTGCTTAATCTTATTTGTTGGCATCCCGCCGAAAGCTGGCGTATTCTGTTAATGGGAGCAGCGGGCCCCTATTTTCTTCTATGACCAAACCAAGTCACCTATGGGGAGGTTTATCAAAACCTGTGCAGAGAAAAAGTTGCCCATAGCAACCAATCAACTCGCTTCTTTCATTTTTAACATAGCCTCTTCAAAATGAAAGCAGCGAGCTGATTGGTTGCTATGGGCAATTGGGCAACTTTTCCTTTGCACAGGATTTGATAAACCTCCCCCCTCAGTTCAGGACATATCCACTATTTTAAATGGACTCAAAAGGGGGTGGTGTTGCGCTTTTGAAATAGCGGACACATCCCAAATGAGGTCACTAGGTGACTCCGTTCGGCCATAAAAGTGAATGGGGTCTGCAGCTCCGGTTAACAGAATAGGTCAGCATCCCATTTTCGACAGGAGGTCAACGGATACGATTAAAGGGGTACTCCAGTGAAAACATTTTTTTTTTTCATATCAACTGGCTCCAGAAAGTTAAACAGATTTGTAAATTACTTCTATTAAAAAATCTTAATGCTTCCAGTACTTATCAGCTGCTGTATGCTCCACAGGAAGTTCTTTTCTTTTTGAATTTCCTTTCTGTCTGACCACAGTGCTCTCTGCTGACACCTCTGTCCATTTTAGGAACTGTCCGGAGCAGGATAGGTTTGCTATGGGGATTTTCTCCTACTCTGGACGGTTCCTAAGAGCACTGTGGTCAGACAGAAAGGAAATTTAAAAAAAGTAAAAAACTTCCTGTGGAGCATAAGTACTGGAAGGATTATGATTATTATTTTTTTTTTTTTTTAATAGAAGTAATTTACGAATCTGTTTAACCTTCTGGCACCAGTTGATTAAAAGAATAAAAATAAAATGATTTTCAGGGGAGTACCCCTTTAATCCTTCCAGTACTTTTCAGCTGCTGAAATTGAGTTGTTCTTTTCTTTTCTCAGGAACTGTCCAGAGCAGGATAGGTTTGCTATGGGGATTTTGCTCCTACTCTGTGCAGTTCCTGAGACAGACAGAGGTGTCAGCAGAGAGCACTGTTGTCAGACAGAAAAGAACAAGTCAACTTCAGCAGCTGATAAGTACTGGAAGGATAAAGATTTTTTAATAGAAGTAATTAACAAATCTGTTTACCTTTCTAGAGCCAGTTGATATGAAACGCATTGTGATCGTACCCTGATAAAGCCTTTTTCTAGAGTTCTGCTTGGGTTGTTGTAGATTTGCTAACTTTTCTTTGCATTTTTATATTCGCTAAATTCGCGCTTTATAAAGTTCTCGCCACTGCCCAACCTTTGAAAAACGTCTACCAGGTCAGTTTGGCAAGAGTTTCTTGAATTACGGGGATGTTTAAAATTCGCTTAATTTTTTTGCGCAAAATGGCACATGCAAACAAATATTCCAAAAAGTATACAAAACATGGTAAATCCCCCCCCCCCTTCGACAAAAGATGATAAATCCCCCGCCACCCCACTATTTTTTTTATTTTTTTTAATGCCACAAAAACTGCATCTTGGGAGTCAAAAATAAAGGGACGTTTTTTTTGTGGCATTTTTAACCCCTTTCACACTACAGGTATCATCCTGCTTTTTTTTTTACTTGCCGTTATTTTACAATAATGGATGAAAAAAAAAAACGGATGCAATAACTGATAATAACGGATGATAACTGATGACCATCGTCCGTTATTTTTAATGGGTTTTTTCCTAAAAAAAAAACTGATGTTCTTCATCCGTTATCATCCGTTATTACCAGTTACATCCGTTTTTTTAAATCAGGTTTATAACCCCTTTTTTTTGTAAGGGTGCGTTCCCACCTGGCGTATACGCAGCATAACATCAGTTTTTTGTACTGAGCATGCTCAGTGCAGCTTTAGGGTGCATTCCCACCTGGCATATATGCAGCGTATTTCACGCTGCGCAAAATTTACGCCACGTATTCCTTGCTCACTATACACACATGGCTTTCTGGCGGCAGCCCTATGTGTTCAGTGAGTTTTGGAGGCGGAGACGCGCACACGGCCCCGCCTCCAAAACTCACTGAACACATTGGGCTGCCGCCAGGAAAGCCCTTTGTGTATAGTGAGCAAGGAATATGCAGCGTATATTTCCCACTGCTGCCGTAAATTTTACGCTGCATATACGCCAGGTGGGAACGCCCCCTAAAGCTGTACTGAGCATGCTCAGTACAAAAAACTGATGTTAAATAACCTGACAATAACTGATGATAACGGATGTTTGTTTTTTTTTTTTTAAACATCCGGTTCCCATAGACTTCAATGTTACATTTTAACGTCTGGTTTTTCACCATTTTTTTTTTTTTGGGCCGGACCAAAAATTAGCGCATGCACCGTCTTTTGTGCCGGCAAAAATAACTGACGGACGTAACTGATGCAAAAGGATGTTCAAAAAATCCCATTGACATGAATGGTTTTGACGGCCGTTTTCAGGACTTTTTTGCCGGCAGTAATAACGGAGGTTTTTTTTTACAGGATGATACCTGTAGTGTGAAAGCGGCCTAAACGAAAATTGCGTAAGTTCCTCGCCGAAGGGCAATAAATCTACAACTTGTGGGGGTCTCAGGCTACTACAAAACTATGAGTCCTAGTATCTGATAAGTCAGTGCTTTCTAAACAGTGTGCCTCCAGCTGTTGCAAAACTACAACCCCCAGCATGCCCGGACAGCCAACGGCTGTCCAGGCATGCTGGGGGTTGTAGTTTTGCAACAGCTGGAGGCACCCTGGTTGGGAAACACTGGCTTAGATACACTGGACAGTATCATACTTGGTAGAGATGAGCGAACTTACAGTAAATTTGATTCGTCACGAACTTCTCGGCTCGGCAGTTGATGACTTTTCATGCGTAAATTAGTTCAGCCTTCAGGTGCTCCTGTGGGCTGGAAAAGGTGGATACATTCCTAGGAAAGAGTCTCCTAGGACTGTATCCACCTTTTCCAGCCCACCGGAGCACCGGAAAGTTGAACTAATTTACGCAGGAAAAGTAATCAACTGCTGAGCCGAGAAGTTCGTGATGAATCGAATTTACTGTAGTAAGTTCCTCCCCGAAGGGCAATAAATCTACAACTTGTGGGGGTCTCAGGCTACTACAGAACTATGACTCCTAGTATCTGCTAAGTCAGTGCTTTCTAAACAGTGTGCCTCCAGCTGTTGCAAAACTACAACCCCCAGCATGCCCGGACAGCCAACGGCTGTCCAGGCATGCTGGGAGTTGTAGTTTTGCAACAGCTGGAGGCACCCTGGTTGGGAAACACTGGCTTAGATACACTGGACAGTATCATACTTGGTAGAGATGAGCGAACTTACAGTAAATTTGATTCGTCACGAACTTCTCGGCTCGGCAGTTGATGACTTTTCATGCGTAAATTAGTTCAGCCTTCAGGTGCTCCGGTGGGCTGGAAAAGGTGGATACATTCCTAGGAAAGAGTCTCCTAGGACTGTATCCACCTTTTCCAGCCCACCGGAGCACCGGAAAGTTGAACTAATTTACGCAGGAAAAGTAATCAACTGCTGAGCCGAGAAGTTCGTGATGAGTCGGATTTACTGTAGTAAGTTCCTCGCCAAAGGGCAATAAATCTACAACTTGTGGGGGTCTCAGGCTACTACAGAACTATGACTCCTAGTATCTGCTAAGTCAGTGCTTTCTAAACAGTGTGCCTCCAGCTGTTGCAAAACTACAACCCCCAGCATGCCCGGACAGCCAACGGCTGTCCAGGCATGCTGGGAGTTGTAGTTTTGCAACAGCTGGAGGAACCCTGGTTGGGAAACACTGGCTTAGATACACTGGACAGTATCATACTTGGTAGAGATGAGCGAACTTACAGTAAATTTGATTCGTCACGAACTTCTCGGCTCGGCAGTTGATGACTTTTCATGCGTAAATTAGTTCAGCCTTCAGGTGCTCCGGTGGGCTGGAAAAGGTGGATACATTCCTAGGAAAGAGTCTCCTAGGACTGTATCCACCTTTTCCAGCCCACCGGAGCACCGGAAAGTTGAACTAATTTACGCAGGGAAAGTAATCAACTGCTGAGCCGAGAAGTTCGTGATGAGTCGAATTTACTGTAGTAAGTTCCTCGCCGAAGGGCAATAAATCTACAACTTGTGGGGGTCTCAGGCTACTACAGAACTATGACTCCTAGTATCTGCTAAGTCAGTGCTTTCTAAACAGTGTGCCTCCAGCTGTTGCAAAACTACAACCCCCAGCATGCCCGGACAGCCAAAGGCTGTCCGGGCATGCTGGGGGTTGTAGTTTTGCAACAGCTGGAGGCACATTGTTTAGAAAGCACTAGGAGAAAAAAGTTGTAGTATTAGCATCTTGTATTATAGAATTAGGGGCAAGTAGTCACCTGCCCCCAATAATCCCCTAGTCTTTATTGCCGGGTGGGGTCCTGCATTAGGATGTCAGCACATGATACCTGACATTAGTATAGTAGATCCTCATCCTGCAGCTGCATCCCCCCCCCTCCCTTCTTGTGTACATGTCACTTTCTCCTCCCCATTTTGGGCTGTGACTCTTATAGGGCTGGCAGCGAGTCCCTGTCCCTTGTAAACAGATCTGCCATTGACAGGAGCTGCTGTGCTCTTCACTCCAGAATGCAGTTCTTTCCTCCCGTTCACTTCCATCTGCAGAGGTACAATACCAGCCGCCATGGGTAAGGGAATTTTTATTTTATTTTCCCCTCTTAGGACAATCGGAACATTCTTTCTAAATACCGTAAAGTACGCAGGAATTGGAATTTTGGCCCGTCTTCAAGGATTTTTCCTTCAAAGGGGATTTCCACTGTTGGCATCATGCAGCTTTTTGTTTTTGTTCATTTATTTATTTATTTTTTTAACTTAATTTTTATTCTTTAAGCCTTAAAGAATAAAAATTTAGTTAAAAAGAAAAGAAAAAGTGGAATTTCCCTTAAAGTTTAAGGGAAATTCCACCTTTTCTTTTATAATTTTTCTTAGTTTTATTTTACAAATATCATATTTTTTTAAATTATATTTAGTTAAATTTTACAAATATCATAATTTTTATTCTTTTTAGTTTCATTTTACAGTTTTTTTTATAGTTTTCTTTTACAAATATCATATATATATATATATATATATATATATATATATATTGTTTTATTTTACAGATATAATTTTTATTATATTTAGTTATATTTTACAAATATCATAATTTTTTTCTTAGTTTTACTTTAAAAAAATTTTTTATCTAGTTTTATTTTACAAATATCACCAATATTTCTTTATTTTTATATATATATTTGGTTTTATTTTACAGATATCATTTTTTATATTTACGGTAGTTATATTTTACAAATATTATTATACATTTTTTTTCTTTAGTTTTATTTTACACATTTTTTATATAGTTTTATTTTACAAATATTATCATTATTCATCATTTTTTTATATATTTTGTTTTACAAATATCATTTTTTTTATATTTAGTTATATTTTACAAATATCAAATTTTTTTTCTTTTTTAGTTTTATTTGACAATTTTTTTTGTTTTATTTTAGAAAATTCTTTTTTATATAGTTTTATTTTACAAATAGCATCATTTACATTTTTTTTTTCCATATATTTAGTTTTATTTTACAAATATCATTTATTTATTTATTTTTTTTAAACAAATTGAAGTCCATATAATGACGATTGTTTACTTTAGTTTTATGGAGCCCTTTGGGTCCGTTCAGGTTGCCCGGATTTTGCAGTTTTACAAAGCCTTGCATGAGTTTGCCAGGACTTCCGTATAACCTGCGTGTTATTGGGCAAGTACAACAGCTAGGTCTGAACAAGCATCAGGGACTTCCGCATGGGCCAGCATCAGGAGATGTAGTATGATTTTTATTTTTCTATATGTTTTCCTCCTCTTTGGCACATTTTAATGTCTGCTTGCTGTCAGTGAATGAGAACATTGTTGTTTACATTCAGAAACTGCAACTCTTTAGATTTAGCTATTGCAAAACTATGACTCTCATCGTTCCCTGACAGTCTTTTCTGCCTCTTTGCAATAGGTATAGAAAAAGAAATCTGCATGCTGTCAGTGAATGGAAACAGTCTTGTATACAGTCAAAGGCCATAGTTCTCTAAATCTGTGTTCTCAAACTAGGGTTCTCCAGCTGTTGCAAGGCTACAACTCCCCAGCATGCCTATACAGTCACATGGTCTTCTCTGCCTCACGGAATATGTATAAAATATTTGCTTGCTGTCAGTGAATGGGAACATTTTTCTTGGCTGTAATCCTCTAGGTTGGTGTTCCCACTCCTGTGGCTCTTGAGACTTTCTTGTCTAGACTCGATACAACTGCATCTGCAGTAAAAAAAAATGTCTAGAGCAGTGGCTCTCCAGCTGTTGCAAAACTACAACTCTCAACATGCTCTGGCAGCTGAAGGCTATCAAGCCATTGAAGGGAGTAGTGGTTTTGCTACAGCAGGAAAGCCACAGGTTGGGGATTATAGCCAGTGAATGTAAAGGAGAATGTTTCCATTCACTGACAGCAAGCATATAGTTTAGGTGGAGAAGTCCACGTGGCTGGCTGTGCAAGCCGAGAGTCGTAATTGTGCAAAAGCTGTAGAATCCTAGGTTGGAAACCACAGCTTTTGATGCTTCTCACTACTGAGGGTTTGTCACAGTTGCAACCAGTCTAGACAAGCAAAATGCATTAGCAGCCAAGGCCTCTCTCTCCTGTCCTGTTACATTGTAGCAAACTATCAGCGATTGTCTACAGTCCGCACTGTTTTGGGATTGTGTAGACAGGGTTCAATTGTATCCAACCCTCAGCTGTTTGCAATTTTCAGCCTTGGGATGTAATGGTTTCCATTCACTGAGAGCAAACAGATGGTCGATGATGAGAAATAAAACCAAAAAGTGTCATAGAAAGTTACAGAATTAGACAGTGACTAAACCAGCGTTTCCCCGACCAGGGTGCCTCCAGCTGTTGCAAAACTACAACTCCCAGCATGCCCGGACAGCCTTTGGCTGTCCGGGCATGCTGGGAGTTGTAGTTTTGCAACAGCTGGAGGCACCCTGGTTGGGGGAAACACTGGACTAAACTGTTGTCAGTATAATCTCTTATTATTGTTGTATGTAACTGTATTACTGTTGTATGTAACTACCTTTGTCTGTCCGGGCATGCTGGGAGTTGTAGTTTTGCAACAGCTGGAGGCACCCTGGTTGGGAAACAATGGACTAAACTGTTGTCAGTATAATCTTTCTTATTATTGTTGTATGTAACTGTATTACTGTTGTATGTAACTACCTTTGTCTGTCCGGGCATGCTGGAAGTTGTAGTTTTGCAACAGCTGGAGGCACCCTGGTTGGGGGAAACACTGGACTAAACTGTTGTCAGTATAATCTTTCTTATTATTGTTGTATGGAACTGTATTACTGTTGTATGTAACTACCTTTGTCTGTCCAGGCATGCTGGGAGTTGTAGTTTTGCAACAGCTGGAGGCACCCTGGTTGGGAAACAATGGACTAAACTGTTGTCAGTATAATCTTTCTTATTATTGTTGTATGTAACTGTTGATGTTTCACTTTTATATTTGTTCTATGACGCCGGTCCGTATTTCCTGAAATTGTGATCACAGATCAGGAACTAGCCTTGAGCGCCCCTCTTATCTCTAAGAGCTTCTGTTATAGCGAATATTTACAGAGTGACGCACCATGGAAAGTGAAAATGAAATCGTCATCCGTGTTTACGCTGCAGGGATCGTAAATGTGGAATTTGTAGTATGGCTAACAATGTTACATAAATTACTAATATACTTCTCTTTTACTGTAAAGAATCCTTCCATAATAAGGAAACCTGTGTTAGAGTTATGGTACTGTACCAGCCAGAGGTGGCCTAATAGGTTCATTAGTACAGGGGGGGGGGGGGGGGGGGCTATAAATCAATGTATAGTGTGCTGTTTTGTGAAGAATCCTTAGTAAGGAAAGGCGGCCTGAGCTGGAGTGAGGGTTGTGGTGGTAAAAAGGGCCTTTATATGACCAAATAACCGTAAGGGCTATAAGTCACTAAGTATCATGCTTTTTCTGTAAAGAATCCTTTAATAGTAAGGAAAGACAGCCAGTGGTCTGTGAAGGTTATGGTACTGCAGTTTTGCTCATAGGTCTTTGGATTCGGATAAGTAACCACCGGGGTTTTAAGTCACTATGGATTGTGCTCTTACTGTAAATAATTCTTCCATAGCAAGGAAAAGCAGCCTGTGATAATGTAAGAATTACATGGGCTTATACATCCTTGGGCACTGTCAAATAGCATAGTGGCATAGGAGCCAAATGACCACTGTAGTGACCAGCGTCAGGCAGCTGCTGCCAAGGCTAATAAAATCATGGGGTGCATCAATAGGGGCATAGATGCCCACGACAAGGAAATAATTCTACCGCTGTACAAATCACTAGTCAGACCACACATAGAATACTGTGTACAGTACTGGTCACCAGTGTACAAGAAAGATATAGTGGAGCTGGAGAGGGTTCAAATACGGGCAACCAGGGTAATACGGGGAATGGGAGGACTACAGTACCCAGAAAGATTATCAGAATTAGGGTTATTTAGTTTAGAAAAAAGAAGGCTTAGGGGCGACCTAATAACTATGTATAAATATATCAGGGGACAGTACAGAGATCTCTCCATGATCTATTTATACCCAGGACTGTATCTATAACAAGGGGGCATCCTCTACGTCTAGTGGAAAGAAGGTTTCTACACCAGCACAGACGGGGGTTCTTTACTGTAAGAGCAGTGAGACTGTGGAGTTCTCTCCCGGAGGAGGTGGTCATGGTGAACTCTGTAAAAGTGGTCTGGATGCATTTTTGGAGAGTAATAACATTACAGGTTATATATATATATATATATATATATATATATATATATATATATATATATATATATATATATATATATATATATATATTAGATTTATAGGGACAGGACGTTGATCCAGGGATTTATTCTGATGCCATAATTGGAGTCGGGAAGGAATTTTTAGTATGAGTGTTTTTTGCCTTCCTCTGGAACAACTCAGTAGGGACTCATTAGGGATATAGGTTGAACTTGATGGACTCTGGTCTTTTTTTTTCAACCTGATGAACTATGTAACCACAGGGGCTATAAAGTACTGTATATTGTGCTTTTACTGCAGAGAATCCTACCTTGGTAAAGAAAGGAAATCAGTGGTCCTGTAGAAGTTATGATGCCAGGGTTGTGCTGTTAGGTCTTTGGGTACCGTCAAATTACAATATGGGCTTTAGGTCACTATAGATTGTGCTTTTACTGTAAACCATCCCTTTTTATAGTAAGGAAAGGAACCCAATGATAATGTTAGGGTTATGGTACCGAGATGGGCAATTAGGCCTTTGGCCAAATATAATCGTTGGCATGGCTAGTGGAGCACGTACCCAACCAGTGGGGGGCACCAACCAGCCTTTTTTTTTTATTTTTATTTTTTATTTATTTTTTTTTACTTAGGCTGAAAACTGAATCTTTGCCCTGGGTGAAGGAAAGCAGAGTTATAAATCTCAGCGCCCATCTAAGCTGCCAGCTGACATCCGTCCAGTGCTTCAGTTTTCTCCTGGTGGGCACAGCCGAGCCCACCCCTGTAGACTACAATAGATGCCAGTCTATAGAGTCCAGTACTACCCAATAGCAGTTGTAAAACCTATATTATGCCAGTATTTCATCACTATGCTGGTGTTTGTAGTTCTTCAGCAACAGATTTTGCAAAAAATAAAACCGTACGGCAGGGTTTCCCAACCAGGGTGCCTCCAGCTGTTGCAAAACTACAACTCCCAGCATGCCTGGACAGCCGTTGGCTGTCCAGGCATGCTGGGAGTTGTAGTTTTGCAACATCTGGAGGCACCCTGGTTGGGAAACACTGCCGTACGGGGTCTTATTTCAAGGTAAAATATGTCCTCCCTCTTAAGTTTCCACAGAATGTGGAATAATTGGGATCCTGAAAATAAAAGCCGGAGCGCGCACGTAATGCTGTGGGCTTGTCACTGCCGTCTCTTTGTCTCCAGTGGAATTTTCCAGCCAGGAGGGTGTAGCTGAGGAAATGAAGCGAAGAAAAGGCCGCTGTATGAACAGGGACGGCTGCGCTGCAACCAAGGTCCGGACCGTATGACTGCGGAGTGCTACTTTAAAGGGATTATACCAATTATCACCTATGATAGGTGATGACTGGCTGATTTGTGGGAGTCCGCCGCCCCCTCCTGAGAACAGTGGTTAGAGCAGAAGCGCGCGCACACCTTTACTTCATTTATACTCCATGGGGCAGATTTATCAAAACCTGTCCAGAGGAAAAGTTGCCCAGTTGCCCATAGCAACCAATCAGATTGCTTCTTTCATTTTCAACAAGGCCTCTGCAAAATGAAAGAAGCGATCTGATTGGTTGCTATGGGCAACTGGGCAACTTTCACTTTGCACAGGTTTTGATAAATCTCCCCCTATGGGACTTATAAACATAGCAGAGTTCAGCAGTGAACGGTGGGGGGGTCCGGTCCTAGCAATAGGACACTTTGGGGGAGAGTTATCAAAACCTGCCCGGAGGAAAAGTTGCCCATAGCAACCAATCAGATCGCTTCTTTCTGCAAAATGAAAGAAGCGATCTGATTGGTTGCCATGAGCAACAAAGCAACTTTCCCCTAGACAGGTTTTGATAAATCTCCCCCTTTTGTGACTATCTTATTAGCCAAAAACCCTTTTATGCAGTGGTTTTTGTCTGAAGAAGAGAATTCATTTAAAGGGGTACTCCTCTGGAAAACATTTTTCTTTAAATCAGAAAGTTAGACAGATTTGTAAATGACTTCTATTTAAAAAAAAAAAATAATTAAAAAAAAATAATCCCTCCAGTACTTATCAGCTTCTATTTGCGCCACAGGAAGTTCTTTTCTTTTTGGATTTCCTTTCTGTCTGACCACAGTGCTCTCTGCTGACACCTCTGTCCATTCTAGGAACTGTGGAGAACAGGAACAAATCCCCATAGCAAACATATACTGCTCTGGACAGTTTCTGACTTGGACAGAGGTGTCAGCAGAGAGCTCTGTGGTCAGGCAGAAAGGAAATCCAAAAAGAAAAGAACTTCCTGTGGAGCAAATAGCAGCTGATAAATACTGGAAGGATTAAGATTTTTTAATGGAAGTAATTTACAAATCTGTTTAACTTTCCGGCACCAGTTGATTTAAAAAAAAATGTTTTCCTGTGGAGTACCCCTTTAAGGAGCATCGATCTGTCTCACACACTGGGATCTGTTCTCACTTTGTATAAAAAAAAAAAAAGAAAAGGAAAAAAAGGAAAAGCAATAAAATAGCGATGTCTGGATCTAATTAAAGAAATAAAATAAAAAAAAAGAGGTTTAGGCGGAAAGAAGCTTTAGGCCGTGTCTTTGCTGGTATTGATGGGGTTAATGCACCCTACTTATCTCTAAGTGCGCTGTTTCCCTCTTAGAACTTGACATTTGTATATGAGGGAATAGTATTTCTAGCATTTTCCAATAAATGTCTATTATACATTAGTTTTCCTTTACAGTGGGGGGCGATATATGGGGTATATGAGAAGGGTTGTCATGGTGGATATCACCGGTTATTATTCCCATGATGCAGGCTGCCGTACGGTAAAATCTCTTTGAGAAGACCACCCAAAACTACATTGAAAACTGGTCTTCTATCTGGTCTTCCCAAATAAAATGGGCAGTATGCAAAGTGTATGGTGGGCCTAAATGTTTAATTCTGCCTAATAATTCAGAACAGAATTAGTTTGGAGCCTCCATATCAGGTTCTATCGAATTGGAAAAAAAAGTGTTACATTTTGATGGAACCTGAGTGACCTATTATGGGTCTGTGAGGTACCTGTAGTATCTGCTGTGTACTGAATCCAGTCCTGTCTTCGTTTCCATTTATAACTGTAAACTACAATTCAAGTGTGAACAGAACATTATGCAGATTCGGCCTCCGTTTCAGAGTGGGCTTTATGTAGACCCCATAGCGGTACCAACCACTGAGAGGGGTATCAGCTACCAGTTTGATTCTGATATTGTTTTGTGTAAAACATTTTTACCACATTTTCTTGGTCATGAAATTAGTTTCCTAATAGTCTTTTCCTGTCTCTCCCGCAGCCCATCCATGAGCCCAGATTTCCAGCACTATAGCTTCAGAATGCCTAATATTGGATTCCAGAACCTCCCTCTCAACATTTACATCGTAGTGTTCGGCACTGCTATATTCGTCTTCATCCTGAGCCTTCTCTTCTGCTGCTACCTGATACGGTAAGTTCTGCTGATTCTAATTGTTCATTTTCTTTCTTATGACTTCAACTTTAATCCAAGCGCAGTTCAACCCATGACTACCAGGTGCACTACATGGAGTGCAAGATCACCCAATGCGGATAGCGCTGCGTGACTCCACCATGAGCGCCAAATCTTGGCCACAAGAGCAATTGTGACTGGAGCTGCCTTATACAGCAATTCACACTCCAGTACCAACATGCAGCCATTGTCCTCTGTGGGTCACCAGTGTCTGTAAGGTCTCATGGGGTGCATCAGTATGTGCCCCTTCCCTGTACGAGCTATAACTGTAATATGACTTTAGCAATTGCACTGAATCAGCTCATATCGGGTACCTAGGTTGGACCAGCTTAGGTAACGGCCAGGGGCGTAGCTATAAGGGGTGCAGCGGTAGCAGTCGCATCGGGCCCTAGTGCCATAGGGGGCTCCTCAAAGCTCATTTGCCCCATAAAAGACCAGTATTATCAATGCCATATGGGGCCCTGTTGCAGATTTTGCATCGCGGCACAGAAGCTACAAGTTTCGCCTATTTTACGCTGGCAAAATACTTGAAGGAGAAACTTTTGCACCTACAGTAATGTTACCATAGAGGAAGTGGTCTGTGTGGGAATGTTTGCAATGTGTGAAGTCTAGCACTATGAGTGGGACATATTGACCAATACTGTCTGCACTTGAGCTCTAACTTTCAATAACATTCTAGTATATACATTTTAGTACATGATGGGTATTTGAGGGCATCATAGTCCTTATATGTGGACTATGGGGGAGATTTATCAAAACCTGTGCAGAGGAAGAGTGGTGCAGTTGCCCATAGCAACCAATCAGATTGCTTCTTTCATTTTCCACAGGCCTCTTTAGAGGCCTGTGGAAAATGAAAGAAGCGATCTGATTGGTTGCTATGGGCAACTGCACCACTCATCCTCTGCACAGGTTTTGATAAATCTCCCCCTATGAGTACATAGCTTGTGTGGATACCATGTACAGTATTTGTGTAATACTCTGCATTGGTCTGGTTGCTGAGTTAATGTAGACATTTTTAGGGGTCTGATCTGGGGTCTGAATGAGCTTAGTAATCTGGGGCCTACGGTTGGTGTTCAGCTTGGACCCTCACCTGACTGCAGACCCAGTGATATACATGATCTATATGATCATGTATATCACTGGGTCTGCAGTCAGGTGAGGGTCCAAGCTGAACACCAACCGTAGGCCCCAGATTACTAAGCTCATTCAGAACCCAGATCAGACCCCTAAAAATGTCTACATTAACTCAGCAACCAGACCAATTCAGTGAATTCATACACCGAAACAGACCCCTGCTTTTTAGTTCAGGTATCACACTTTTTAAATTAATTGGGACTAATCCAAAAAATAAATAAGTAAACGTGACCCCTGACCAGGGCCCAGACCAGACTCCTAAAATAAATTCAGGCACCAGATCAGACCCCTCTAATGAAGTCAGATTTCAGACCAACCAAGTCTAATCAGATCTTAAGCCAGACTTAGACTGCAGACCAGACCTTTTAAAGTTAGTCAGAACCCAGGCAAGAAAAAAATAAAGAAAGGAAAAAAATCATACTTAAAGGGGTTATCCAGGAAAAAACTATTTTTTTTATATATCAACTGGCTCCAGAAAGTTAAACAGATTTGTAAATGACTTCTATTAAAAAATCTTAATCCTTTCAGTACTTATGAGCTTCTGAAGTTGAGTTGTTCTTTTCTGTCTAAGTGCTCTCTGATGACATGTGTCTCAGGAACCGCCCAGTTTAGAAGCAAATCCCCATAGCAAACCTCTTCTAAACTGGGCGTTTCCCGAGACGCGTCATCAGAGAGCACTTAGACAGAAAAGAACAACCTTAAAGGGTAGCTTCCACCATCACTTTTTATTTTTCTGTCCCTGCCTATTACCCATCTATCCCTAACCCCCTCCCTGCCTTTAATTTTTTTACATATTAAAAATGCTTTTTTGTCTGCCTGGTAGCGTGCTCACTACCAGGCAGACTTCCCCAACAGGCACCACGTCACTGATGCCTGCTGGGGCCGGCACTTCCGCCCGTAGTTCACCTATACAGGGTGCCTCCAGCTGTTTTCTCACTGCAACTCCCAGCTTGCCCTGACATCTATTGGCTGTCAGGGCATGCTGGGAGTTGAAGTGGGGAAACAACTGGAGGCACCCTGTATAGGTGAACACCGGAGCACATACCGCTCCCCGCCGCGCAGCCCGCCCCGCCGCAGCCTGCCGCGCAGGGCGACCCCTAGTGGCCGAATTTAAAAATGATTTTAAACTGTTTTAAAATCACTTTTTTTAATTAAACTATATTAGAGATATGTTGTAGTACTTAAGTACTACAACATATCAATTTTTTGTTTTCATGACAGTGCCCATTTAAATTCAGAAGCTCATAAGTACTGAAAGGATTAAGATTTTTTTAATAGAAGTAATTTACAAATCTGTTTGAAGTTTCTGGAGCCAGTTGATATATAAAAAAAATGCTTTTTTCCTGGAATACCCCTTTAACACACCTGGCCGGCATCGGGACCCAGCAATAGTTCTAGATACATTGGAAGAGACCATGCCCTCAACACATTTCAGATCTGTGGGGTCCCTGATGCTTTGCAGAACATGTAGGGTCGCTTGTTTATGGTCTATACATTGTGGTCCTCATTTACTAAGCGCTTTCCAACAGGTTTTTTTTTTTGCGACATATCTTCACCAGGGCTGCACTAGCATACAGCATAATGCGATGTTAAAATCCACAACACCAACCAAAATTAAACAAGAACCTACCAAAGGGGCATGACAACAAATTTGCATAAAAACCCAACATATTTACAAAGGTTTCCTACTAAAAAAAGAGAATTCTGTGGGGAAAATTTCTGACCACAAAATAAATGGTCTGAAAATAACCCTACAAAACCACTATACCCAATCCCTTCACATCTGGCCCTTGGGAATTTTGATGTTTTCTTTCTAAGTGATTTCGCTTGGTACTAGGTTTCCTAGTTTTAATGTGCGTACAGACATTCATTTGGAATGCAAGTCAGAATTTTAAAGGGGTTATCCAGGAAAAAAACTTTTTTTTTTACATATATATATCAACTGGCTCCAGAAAGTTAATCAGATTTGTAAATGACTTCTATTAAAAAATCTTAATCCTTTCAGTACTTATGAGCTTCTGAAGTTAAGGTTGTTCCTTTCTGTCTAAGTGCTCTCTGATGACGCGTGTCTCGGGAACCGCCCGGTTTGGAAGAGGTTTGCTATGGGGATTTGCTTCTAAACTGGGCGGTTCCCGAGACACGTGTCATCAGAGAGCACTTAGACAGAAAAGAACAACCTTAACTTCAGAAGCTCATAGGTACTGAAAGGATTAAGATTTTTTTAATAGAAGTAATTTACAAATCTGTTTAACTTTCTGGAGCCAGTTGATATATAGATAAGTTTTTGCCTGGAATACCCCTTTAATTTTTCCCTTCTTTTCCTAAAATTCCAGTGTGCGCCAAAAAAAACCATGAAAGGAATAGTAAATAACAAAAAAAACACAGGGATTATTAAACCTACAAATATTACAACCCTACACACTTAGTAAATAAGGGCCTATGTCTGGAGAGTAACATATGTATCCTGTACAGCAGTGGTCTTCAACCTGCGGACCTCCAGATGTTGCAAAACTACAACTCCCAGCATGCCCGGACAGCCAACGGCTGTCCGGGCATGCTGGGAGTTGTAGTTTTGGAACATCTGGAGGTCCGCAGGTTGAAGACCACTGCTGTACACGATACATATGTCCTATAATGCCTGGTGTCTGGATGGTACAGAATTATTGTACTGTATATAGTCTTCTCTATGTTGCTGCACTTATCTTACACTTTCGCACCCACAGCTGAACTCAGAATTCTGCTAAGTTCCTCTTACCAGACCGCTATGTAGACCATTTCACAGTTTCTGCACAGTTATCTGGTCACATGTCTGCAGTCAGAAGTTTTAAAGGGGTACTCCCCCCTTTAAATCAACTGGTGCCAGAAAGTAAAACAGATTTGTAAATCACTTCTTTTTAAAAAATCTTAATCCTTTCAGTACTTATGAGCTTCTGAAGTTAAGGTTGTTCTTTTCTGTCTAGGTGCTCTCTGATGACACGTGTCTCGGGAACCGCCCACTTTAGAAGTAAATCGCCATAGCAAACCTCTTCTAAACTGGGCGTTTCCCGAGACACACGTCATCAGAGAGCACCTAGACAGAAAAGAACAACCTTAACTTCAGAAGCTCATAAGTACTGAAAGGATTAAGATTTTTTAATAGAAGTAATTTACAAATCTGTTTAACTTTCTGGAGCCAGTTAATATATATATAAAAAAAGTTTTTTCCTGGATAACCCCTTTTAAAGGGGTACTCCGGTGAAAACCTTTTTTCTTTTAAATCAACTGGTGGCAGAAAGTTGAACATATTTGTAAATTACTTCTATTAAAAAATCTTAATCCTTCCAGTACTTATTAGCTGCTGAATGCTACAGAGGAAATTCCTTTCTTTTTGGAACACTGATGACATCACGAGCACAGTGCTCTCTGCTGACATCTCTGTCCATTTTAGCAACCATACTTTTTTTTTTTTTAAATCAGCTGGTGCCAGAAAGTTAAACAGATTTGTAAATCAATTCTATTAAAAATCTTAATCCTTCCAGTACTTTTTAGGGGCTGTATACTAAAGAGAAATCCAAAAAAATAAATGCATTTCCTCTGATGTCATGACCACAGTGCTCTCTGCTGATCTCTGCTGTCCATTTTAGGAACTGTCCAGAGCAGGAGAAAATCCCCATAGCAAGCATATGCTGCTCTGGACAGTTCCTAAAACGGACAGCAGAGATCAGCAGAGAGCCCTGTGGTCATGACATCAGAGGAAATGAATTTATTTTTGGGATTTCTCTTTAGTATACAGCCCCTAAAAAGTACAGGAAGGATTAAGATTTTTTTAATAGAAGTGATTTACAAATCTGTTTAACTATCTGGCACCAGCTGATTTAAAAAAAAAAATAACAATAATAATAATAAAAAAAAGTTTTCCACGGGAGTACCCCTTTAATGCAGCTTCGGATGTGAATGGAGTATAGTACATTGTCTTTGCAGATTTTAGCCATGAAACCGTAAATATATCATTTATAAATTATACTATTTATCACTATGGTATAAAAATGGGTAGAAATGACTGCAATATAGTTATCCCAAATCATTAATAAAAAGCTAAAACACACTATTAATATTATAGATTGTATAGAATACTTTATTCCGTTTTGAAGTGGGGATAATCTGTTCCTGGGGAATCTTCTAATTCGTATTAAAGGGGTAGTCCCTCTTTTTACTACATATCCCCTATTCAAAGTATAAGGGATAAGTGTCTAATCCCAGGGGGTCCGATTGCTGCAATCTTCTTATGGGGCCCCGGCTCTCTTTGTGCGCGAGCAGGGTCGACACCCCCCCCCCCCCCCCCCTTCTATGCATCTCTATGGGAGGGATGGAGATACACAAGTACAGCACTCGTGTATCTCAGGCACTCCCATAGAGAATGCATGGAGCGTGTGCTGACATGCCGCTCCTTGCACAGGGAGAGGTGGGGCCCTGTTCTGGAGATCACGGGGGTCCAACTTCTGAGACCCCCCCCCCCCCCTCCTGTGATCAGACACCTGAGGAAAGGGGGATAAGTTTTAACATGGTGATGACAAACTAGGTAGTTGCCCAGGGACCTGTTTCCTAAGGGCCTCAACCCATCCACAACATGAACATAGTCCTAATACAGTGGTCCCTCAAGTTACAATATTAATTGGTTCCAGGACAACCATTGTATGTTGAAACCATTTGTATGTTGAGACCAGAACTCTATGGAAACCTGGTAATTGGTTCTAAAGCCCCAAAATGTCATCCAAAAATAGGAAAAAGTGACAATTAAAGAAAAATAAGTAGATAACTAATATATATAAAGCAAATCCTTCCATATAAAAGTAAGAAAGATCTGCTGGGAGCTGTAATCACTGTCTATGTCAGTGTTTCCCAAGCAGGGAGCCTCCAGCTGTTGCAAAACTACAACTCCCAGCATGCCCGGACAGCCAAAGGCTGTCCGGGCATGCTGGGAGTTGTAGTTTTGCAACAGCTGGGGGCACCCTGCTTGGGAAACACTGATCTATGTAGAGGACAGGAGCTTCTTCAGGGTCCTGTACAGTACACACAGTGTCCTAAAAAAAGTAACATGGAGACTCCCTCACCTGGAACAGCTAACCCTGATACAGGTAAGCGTACAGAACATGTAGTACCTCCCTGTACTGTAGGGGGCGCTACCAGACACCAGTCAGTGCATGCACTTCAGTAATACAGGTGTTTTACCAGTAAATTGCCCATTCTGATTGGTCAGTTCTCTCGGCCATTGACAAGTTTCACAGATCTGGACTGTCTTTGTCCAGATTGTCCTTGTATGTTGAGTCTGGTTTCAACTTACGATGGTCCAGAAAAGACCATTGTATGTTGAAACTATTGTATGTTGAGGCCATTGTAAGTTGAGGGATCACTGTATACCTATTTATGAAGTGAAATTAGGCCACCAACGACCATGTTTGTCACGTGTGTGTGTGTATGTATATATGAGTGTTTATGTGTGTGTGTGTGTGTGTATATATATATATATATATATATATATATATATATATATATATACACTTTTTTTTTTTTTTTTTTTTTTACTAGAATCAGATTATGGGAAGCGCTCTTTAGTGTTCCTGATTTAAAAAAAAAACACATAGTACGAAGCTGTTTTTTAACCCCATAGTTCCCCTTGACGTGTTTATTTTGGTAGCATTCTTCCACTTTGCAGCAGCTGAGACGTAGCAGGGTGCTCGGTTTCTCTTTCTTTTAAGACATTGCGTGGTTTGAGGTAGACAAATAAACATCCCGCAAAATTGAAAGAGAACAGCGGGAGTGCACCGCTCCTATAGAAGAGAGTCAATATTCTGTGTTTGTCTTCAGCCAACCCCTTGTGTGTCCGGGCCCAGCTGTAAAATACAAATGTTTTTCATAAAGAGGTTGCATAAGAATAGAGAAAAAAAAGAATATTCAATTTTTCCAGAAATAGCGCAACCTTTGTTCATGGACCGTGTCTGCCATTACTGCTTATCCCAAGTATTATGACTTGTTCCTATCTGGATAGAACAAATAGCACTAATCATCCTGAGCTTCCTGGTTAAAGGGTTACTCCGGCCCGAAGACATCTTATGGTGGCTGTCACGCCCCCTCCCATAGGCTTGCATTCAGCGGGCGGAGCGTGATGTCACACGGGTGCGGAGCCGTGACATCACGGTACTCCGGCCCAGTGATCGTGATTCATCAGACACGGAGCGATGTTTGCTCCGGAGGCTGATGATAGCGGGGTGCTGACTGAAAGAGTGCGGGGGTCCCCATCGGCGGGACGCCCGTGATCAGGCACCTTATCGCCTATCCTTTGGATAGGGGATGAGATGTCTTAGGGCCGGAGTACCCCTTTAACCTGGAAGCTCAGTTAATAGAATGGCAGGACTGCTAAAACACAAAGCCTGCACCCCAAGGGTAGACTGATCAGGGCAATGAGATGAGGGGCATTGGCCCCAGCAGCCAGTATCCCTTTGTTGTGGCATCAGTCTATGGAAAGCCTCTAGGTTCACACTACGGAATCTCCGGGCAGAAGATTTCCACCCGGAGATTCAGAGTATGGCCAGCACCGACTGAATCAGTCAGCACTAGGACCGTGCGGACACTGCAGTCTCCAATAGACTGCAATGTGTTCCGCGAGTATTTCCACCTGAAGAACGACAACGCCATTCTTCAGGCTGAAATTTTAAAGCGGATTTTGCGTTAACAAAATCCGCTTCACAAATTCCGAAGTGTGAATTTGTGGATGGAAACCCATTTACTACACTATACATTTTTATTAAGCGGAATTTCGGCCTGAAGTTTCAAAGCGGAATTGCAGGCGGAAATTCCATAGTGTGAACTTAGCCTTAGAGTAGCAGGTTTTATGGTTTTTTACCTAGGGAGAAAATTCACTAGTGGAAATTCTCTTTAAACGCTATTAGGATGTCTTACCATTTGGCTTAGTTTGTAGATGTGCCCAAATTCACATCTATGGTTTTCGGTTAAATGCTTAAGCCCCACCTTATTCTACTAAGCAACACCCCCGAGGAAAGGTTATTCCACTTTATGTTTTGTGGATACAAAGTGGTGTGGAGGAGGGGTTCTGACCACTTGGAACCCCACAGATCATGAGAATGGAGGAAAATTGTCCTCAAAATGAGAGGAGCCTCCAAACATTGCCGAGGGTTGAATGATGAGTACCAACCAATGGATGGTCATGTAAACAGTGCTAAAAAGGTTTCTTCCAGGAATGAATGACAAGAGAAGTACAAGAGAAATTACAAGTCGTGTGTGTGTGTGTGTATATATATATATATATATATATATATATATATATATATATATATATATATATATATATATATATATATAATAATTTTTATATATTTTTCTGAATTTACTTTTATTTTTTATTTTTTGATATACAATACATGTCTTAGAATTTTGTGACATTTTGTATAACCTGTTACATGATGATTTGTATATAACCTAAAGTAAAAGAGGAACTTGATGACTTACCAAAAAGGATATGAGAACGTTTCATCTATATGTTTAAGGAACCTATTAAAAAAAGAAGAGAAAAAAATTTGAAATTTCCTAGAACTTACTGTTCCCATGACCCCTATATTAGGTCTAAGTCTATGGTACCAGAAGCCTAAGGGTGTTGTACGGGGCCCAAGTCCCAAAGTCAGGGCCGTAATCCTGAGCCTAATTCCCGTAAACTATTAGTAACTAGAGTTCAGCAAATCTACAGTCCCAACCCGACTCGAGTCCATTTAGTCACGTAAAAGTCGTTCTGCTTTCCAAGTGTTCTGAAGAAGTCTGGAGTAAAACGGCCCAGGGTCTCATTCCAGTCTTCTGTTCAAGTTTGGCCTTATTTTAAATTCACTCTAATAGTAATTTACCGTAACAGTCACAGGTATACTCCCTTACAGCAATAGTGGGTTTCGGTGCAAGATAGGAAGCCCAAAAAAGTTGCCTATTCCACCATGATCCTAGGCTTACGAGGGAGCATGACATTAGCTTTCTCTACACATGCTTTCCCTATCCATAGGCCCAAGGGTGGCCATACACATTAGATATTTGTCAGAAAAACCCACAAATTTGCAGGAGACTGACAAACCATGTATAGTTGGGTGCACTGACTCTTCTCCAACAGCGGCTGTCGGGAAAGAAGGTTTTTGGCTTGCTGAATTTCATCATGCTTAATCTGTTTGTTATCACAAGAGATAAAGGGCCACCAGAGGTGCCTAGCATTGTCTTTCTTTATTTTCCTTCCTCTGAGCATTGAGGTAACATGTATGCTCGGCAAAGCCACGTCCAGAGGAAAGCTATTGCCTAAAGGTAGCTTTGGCTAGCCGGTGTAATGTTGCTCATCTACCTATGTGACCTAATAACTTGCCTATAAGATTGGGCTAGCTGTCTTACAGTCTGTCTAGTCATGCCATCTAATGTGTTTCGGCATTTTCTTTTGCGACTACTCTTGTTTGGAAAGTTTTAATGTGTATAAAATAAAGAAGAAACTTGATTGATTGTGCTGGACACCATATGGATTCCTTTACTTGCCTCATAAGTGGAATCCATTTATGTTGAGAAGTGCCTGGTATGGATAACACTGATCAGAGATGGCCCTAGCACTGACAACTACATATGTGGGGCGTGTGTGGAGCCCATTATTGTTCCTATTAAAGGTGTACTCTGCTGCTCAGCATTTGGAACAAACTGTTCAGAACGCTGTAGCCGGGAGCTCGTGACATAATAGCCCCGCCCCCTCATGATGCCACGCCCTGCCTCCCTCAATGCAAGTCTATGGGAGGGGGCGTGACGGCTGTCACGCCCCCTCCCATAGACTTGCATTGAGGGGGCAGGGTGTGATGTCATGAGGGGGCAAGGCTATGACGTCACGAGCTCCCGGTTACCGTGTTCGGAACAGTTTGTTCCAAACGCTGAGCAGCGGAGTACACCTTTAATAGGAACAATAATGGGCTCCACACACGCCCCACATATGTAGTTGTCAGCAGCGGAGTACCCCTTTAAGTTATTTGTCACGTTTTCACTTTTATATATCAATTATAATTTTGGATTTTTTGTGTTAAGTGCCTCCTCCCATATCCCCTAAAGCAATACATTTATTGACTTGATTTCTTTTGACTCTGACCCTTCTTTTTCTTCTTCTCGGACAATAATGCATTTTACAAAGGGCTGTTTCCTTTTAGACTGTGCTGCCTGTTTTACAGATTTCTGTGTTTTGAACTCCGAGACATTAAAGGTTCTTATAATGGAGGTAAATTCCACAATGTTCTTCCCTATAATGACTGGTTGCCATGGAAATGCTATAGAAATGAATTTTCTGTATTCTTTCACACACAATGGGGTATAGTTTCCGGCAAATGTCAAAATGCGAAATGACCCATTGCAACCCGTCAAGCCGTGTTCTTCTAATGCTTGACCTGTGATTGGCTAATGGAAGCTGATTGGTTTATGTCCGTTAATGTTAATTTGCTCTTATACTATTCAGCACTTACATCTTGTAGTGGTGTCGGTGGCCCCATCAGCTTTTGATCATCGCTTCCACTTTATGACCCTACGGAATAAATAGCTAATAAACAATACAGCGATCCCTCAACTTACAATGGCCTCAACATACAATAGTTTCAACATACGATGGTCTTTTCTGGACCATTGTAACTTGAAACCAGACTCAACGTACAATGTACAGACAGTCCAGATCTGAGAAACGTGTCAATTAGAGATGAGCGAACTTACAGTAAATTCGATTCGTCACGAACTTCTCAGCTCAGTAGTTGATGACTTTTCCTGCATAAATTAGTTCAGCCTTCAGGTGCTCCGGTGGGCTGGAAAAGGTGGATACAGTCCTAGGAAAGAGTCTCCTAGGACTGTATCCACCTTTTCCAGCCCACCGGAGCACCTGAAAGCTGAACTAATTTATGCAGGAAAAGTCATCAACTGCCGAGCCGAGAAGTTCGTGACGAATCGAATTTACTGTAAGTTCGCTCATCTCTAGTGTTAATGACTGGAAGAACCGACCAATCAGAACGGGCTTTTTACTGGTAACTCACCTCTAGTACTGAAGTACAAACACTGACTGGTGTCTGGTAGCGCCCCCTACAGTACAGGGAGGAACTACAAGTTCTGTACTACTCCTTACCTGTGCCAGGGTTAGCTGCTCCTTTTGGACACCAAGTAAGGGCGGCTCCATTTGGGACACTGTGTGTACTGTATAGGACCCGGAAGAAGCTCCTGTCCTCTACATAAACCATTATTTCCCAACCAGGGTGCCTCCAGCTGTTGAAAAACTACAACTCCCAGCATGCCCGGACAGCCAACGGCTGTCCGGGCATGCTGGGAGTTGTAGTTTTGCAACAGCTGGAGGCACCCTGGTTGGGAAACACTGACATAGACAGTGATTACAGCTCCCAGCAGATCTTTATTACTTTTATATATAAGGATTTTCTTTATCTATATTAGTTTTCTACTTATTTTTCTTTAATCCTCACTTTTTTTTCCCTATTTTTGATGACATTTTGGTGGCTTCAGAATAGGGATCGACCGATTATCGGTATGGCCGATATTATCGGCCGATAATCACGATTTTGGGCATTATCGGTATCGGCAATTATCTTGCCGATAAGCCGATAATGCCCCCACCGCACCGCGACCGCCACCCCCTCGACCCGCCGCACCGCACCCCCGACCCACCGCACCGCGTCGCACCCCCTCCCCCGTGATGCTAGGCGGTATACCGGTATGGATTTTTTCCCATACCGCTATACCGGTCTGGCCCCTCCCCCATCTCCGAGTCAATGAAAAAATTAAACTTACCCGTAATGGGGGTGGTCCAGGCCATCCTTCCTTCAAGTAGTGTCCGGGGGCATTCCGGGTGGAGGGTGGTCCGGTCCGAGCTGTCCTTCTTCTCCCACGGTCTTCTTCTCCACTCCGGGCAGGCTCCGGCCTAGTACGCTGCATAGACGCCGCTACGCCGTGACG